>NW_009210587.1:610-1263 GCF_000690835.1 Fulmarus glacialis
GAGCATGACGTCCGATGGTATGGGATATCCCTTTGGTCAGTTGGGGTTAGCCGTCCCGGCTGTGTCCCCTCCCACCTTCTTGTGCCCCCCCAGCCTACTCGCTGGTGGGGTGGGGTGAGGAGCAGAAAAGGCCTTAACTCTGTGTCAGCACTGCTCAGCAGTAACAAAAACATACAGGTATTATCAACACTGTTTTCAGCACAAATCCAAAACATAGCCCCATACTAGCTACTGTGAAGAAAATTAACTCTACCCCAGCCAAAAGCAGCACTGTCTCACATAAGGCTGAAAGCAAACATTTCAGGATTTTTTCTTTTTTATTCTTCTCTAATGGTTTGTGACCTACTTCCTCAAACTTGCTGGAAGCACTTCAGTTTGAGGACTTGGACAATACCCTTCATCTCTCCTGTTCTCTCCCTGTGGGTTTGGCAGTTCTCCAGGCTTATGGTCTTTTGTTCTCAAGGTTTGGAATCCAACTTTGTAGCATATGTTTTATAGAAGACGTGAATGGATATTCATTCGTGGATATAGATTTTCCTTCCTGTCATGACAGCAACAGTAGAGGAAATGGACCACCAAAGTAGTCAGTGTGGTCCCTATATTCCTCTGGAAAAGCAACTAATTGCTGAGGTCAAATAAAAAGTGTAGGAATA
>NW_009210588.1:0-216 GCF_000690835.1 Fulmarus glacialis
CTCTTGGTAAAGAAATGCTTCCTCACGTCAAGTCTAAACCTCCCCTGATGGACGCAGCTTTGAGCCATTCCCACCCGTCCTGGCACTGGGTACCAGGGAGAAGAGATCAGCACCTCCCTCTCCACTTGCCCTCCTCAGGAAGCTGTAGGGAGCAGTGAGGTCGCCCCTCAGCCTCCTGCTCTCCAAACTAGACAAACCCCGTGTCCTCTGCCACTC
>NW_009210588.1:411-7659 GCF_000690835.1 Fulmarus glacialis
CTGCGTGCCCTCTGGGCTGCCAGGGCACGCTGCTGACTCGGTTTGAGCCTGCTGTCGGCCAGCACCCCCAGATCCCTTTCTGCCGGGCTGCTCTCCAGCCACTCCTCTCCCAGTCTATACTTGTGTCTGGCATTACTCCACCCCAGGTGCAGAATCCGGCATTTGTTCTTGTTCAATTTCATGCCATTGATGATTGCCCAATGCTCCGATCTATCCAGATCCCTCTGCAAGGCCTCTTGTCCCTCGAGAGAGCCAGCAGCACCTCCCAGCTTAGTATCATCAGCAAACCTGCTAAGGGTGCATTCAACTCCTGCATCCAGATCATTGATAAAAAGATTAAACAGAACTGGCCCTAGAATTGAACCCTGAGGAACACTGCTGGTGACCGGTCACCAGCCAGATGTAGCCCTGTTCACTGCAGCCCTTTGAACCCTGCCATTCAGCCAGTTCTTCACCCAGCGCATCATGAACCTGCTCATCCCACAGTTGGACAACTTGTCCAGAAGGATGCTGTGAGGGACAGTGTCAAAAGCCTTACTAAAATCCAGAAAATCTACATCCACTGCCTTCCCTTCATCCACTAGGCGTGTTACCTTATCGTAGAAGGATATTAAATTATTCAATCCGGATTTTCCCTTTGTGAATCCATGTTAACTCTGCCTTGTACGTTGTCCTTTACATGCCTTTTATTAGCACCCAATATGGTCTTTCCCATAATTTTTCCAGGAACTGAGGCTAGAAGAACAGGTCTGTATTTTCCTAGGTCTTCCCTCATGCCCTTCTTGTAAATTGAAAAAATGTTGGCTAGCTTCCAGTCAGTGGACACCTCCCCAGATTCCCAAGACCTTTTGTAGATGACTTTGACGTGTCCTGCTGTAACACCTGCTAGCTCCTTCAGTACTCTCGAATGAATCCCATCAAGCCCCATAGACTTGGTATTAGGAAACATTTCTTTACTGAGAGGGTGGTCAAACCCTAGAACAAGCTTCCTGGAGAGGTGGTCAATGCCCCATGCCTGTCAGTGTTTAAGAGGCATTTGGATAACGTCCTTAATACCATGCTTTAACTTTTGGTCAGCCCTGAAGTGGTCAGGCAGTTGGACTAGGTGATTGTTCTAGGGCCCTTCCAGCTGAACTATGCTGTGCTATGCTATTCTATTCTACTCTATTCTATTCTGAACATTCAACTGATACAACTGGTCCCCTACAATTTCATTGCCCACAAATGGAAAATCACTGTTCCCGTAGTCGTGGTCCTTCAACTCAGAGGAATGGGCAGCCCAAGTGATATAAGAGATGGTAAATAAAGAAACAGGAGCTAGAAAGAGGGTGAAGAGTGGGAACAGTGTTGGTAGCAACTGAGAATAAAGACAGGTGCCAGTTCTGGGAAAAGCACACGGGAGGAGACTTGGGAGAGAGTGGTAGAGGTCTCTACTGTAGAGGTCTCCCATGGAGGACTAACCCTGAACTGTCACAAATCTGAAGAGTGAGAGGCAGGTGAATGACAGGGCCCCTATGGAGGAGAGCCCTTGGGAGTCTTTGTCCCAAGGAAGCTATTCCTAGTTTAAAAATTCCAAAATTGTTATCTGAAGTGACAACTATTTTTAATTGATTATGACATGCCTAAGACACTTAATAGGATGTGAATAATCAGGACAGCTGCTTTGGTGACACAAAATGCAGAGAAACCATTTTGATCCACATTTCACAGAATGTGGTTTGTGTCACTTAGACGGCACAATCGCAGCTACCCAGGCTGCTTTCTTGGGATATCTTTGGGTTTTAATTACCTTGTCAATTAGAGTTAGAGGTATTAATGTAGCAGTGAAATGATACAGATTGCTCGTGGGTTCTGTTCTCTACTTGTTTGCATTCATCAGTCTTGAAAGAGGAGGACTTTACGCATTATCTTGACATGGATGCTAATAAGCCTACAATGAGAGATACACTGTATCAAATAAATAGGTACCAGCAGCCATGAAGAGAACAAGCTGAGATAATGGCACAATGCAGTCCAGTAATGAAGAGGTGGAGACTGTAGGCTTCTGGCTAGGGCAGAACACTCTGTTATTTTTCAAGGATGAATGGATTTAGCCAGTGAATGGGTAAAAGCATTTAAGAAGAGGGGACGGATGACAAAAACAGCCACATCTGCAAACAATGGAGCAGGACAAAAGTGCATTGTATCAACATATGTTCAATGAAGCTATAGAAATCATTTAAAAGTGAGTATTGAGTAAATAGAATTAATTTCCAACTGAATCCTGAACTAGGGTAAATCAGAGAAGCATTCTTGAAGTATATGAAGCTATGTTGACTTACATCTTCTGAGAATACAAAGAACCAGACTATGTCCCATGTTCCTGTGCAAAGCATTTTGGATCAAGTTTTTTGGTTTTAAATGATCTGGATTAAATTGGACAGAGTGTAAAAATGAGAACTATTATTAATATTGTATGCCACAGGCTATATCAACTTGTATCAAATGTTCATGGTTTTGTGCAGGCCAGTCCTTGCTTAGTGCTTTCAGCATCTTTAGTGGTGCAAATGCCTATGGTGTCCCTGGGTCTTTAAACTACATTGGTTTTCAAGGTAAAGTAAAACATGCATAAAATTCACGCACTTCTAGATTATTTCTTTGTGTAACTCATAGAAGTCATATCATGCTGTGATTTTAATGAGTTCTATCTTCACATGTCCTTACTCCTGGAAGACCTTTATGGCCTTGCTCTGTAAACTTATTCCCTCAAGCAGTTTTATACACAAAATAGAACTATTTCTGAGAAATGGGGTTCTAAGATCTCAATGGATATATTTGGGTGGAGACAAAAAAGTATAAGCAGTTGATGTCACTAGCCACATCAATAATAAAATGGAGAGAACCCTAAAATTCAGAGTAGTTCTCATTCTTTTTGCTTTCAGTTTATAAACTATGATTTTTCAAATTGGACATTTTCAGTCAGTTTCTTGTGCCAATTTTAATTCACAATGTTTCAGTACTTGGACTGAAAACACTGAAAGGAGAATGATAAAAATTCACACCATGCGATTACCGTTACATAAAATCATTAGGTTTTATAATCACTGTAAAAAATACATTCATTCCCTCTCCAAAAGTTTAGAGCTAAACTACCTCTCAGCAGCCCCTTTAAGAATTGCAATTTTCCTAATGGCCCATAATATCAGTACAAGTTCCCTCGCAGATCAAGGGCAGTAGATCAGTTTAAGAGCATAGATTCTCTGAGTAAAGGTTAACAGCCCTCTGTGTTTATTTCAGCAAGACCTTCCTGAATGTTAGAGATGCTTCTCTGGGCCATGGTAAAAACATTATAAGCCTTCAGAGGGAAGGCCATTTGGGACAGTTGCAGACACTGACCGAACATATTAAGCTAGTATTTATTGCATATGCAACAACTTGAGTCTAAGACTAGATTTTACACCCTTATAGTTAAAATTGTACAAACTGATTTATTGAAATTCCTTGCAGATTGTTTCTTGGATGTCTTTTCCCCATTCTCCTTCCCCTCCTCACATTAGCAATATCTAGCGTAGCATCTTAGCTTCCCTAGTTTCTGCTGGAGAACTCTTTGGAGAGCTGGAAAGAGAGGCCACAAGCTCCAGCCTCCAGGAATCTCTGTAGACGGGATAAAGCACTCTGCTCTCAGTTTCACAGAGCCACACTTCTGCATAGTGAAGCTGCCATCTCACTCATTTACTGACCTGGTGCCTTAGCAAGACCCCATGCTAAGGACCCAGAGCCTTGCTCTCCACCAGCACCTCCCCTCCCTCAGCTCCTTCCTGTTCAGCTCATATGGCCCAAGCAGCCAAAAAAAAGAGAGATTTACCTTGGTACCTTTCCAGTTCCTGCAGTGGACCACAGCAAAGGACAGTCTGCTTGTTTAGAATAAGATCTGGAAAAATCAAGTCCCATCATTAAAAGTATTGTACACTGCTCTTTTATTGATCTGCTGGGCTATTGTTATTCTCTGTTTTGTGTCGTGTAGAAGAAGTAAGAAGCAGCTGGAAAGAATCTAGAAATTCAGGATCCATTAGGATTCATCACTACCAGCCTCTGTGCCATCAGTGTGCTAGCCTTTGGGCTACTACATTTTTCTGCATCTAGCCATATCCAACTAGCACTGATCAGTATCATTAGCCTGTTTCACAATAATCAATAAGAACACAGAGCCACCAGATGTTGTGATGGGCAACAGGTTAATGGGAGCTGGGAGACTGTGATGGGACTTTTTCAGTTTTCCCTCACAGTCTCCTGCCTCCAGCCAATCTCACCTTGTCAGAGGATGAGAACTTTCCCCTTTGAGACAGCACTTCATGAAGGAGCTGCATGACAGGGTGGCATTAAAGGCCTTTATGCTGTCCACCCCATCTGTTTAACAATACAGCTCCTTTTACCCAGTACAGTCACTCTCTTTCAACTACTTTCCCAAGGTATTCCACTTCATGAAGGAAACTGTTTCTCCCTATCTTTACTCATATAAGTTAAAGGACCTCTCTACTGCTCAAAGCTACTCTTTCTGGGACACACAGATCTTCTTTGCTCTCGCATACATAGCAACCCCAAGTTGGGGTTTTTTTTACTGTAATGGAAAAGGTGGTAAGAAGAAGAAGAGGATCATGGTCTGCCTCTAGGTCCTCTCATTTCCTCTTGCTAAAGTGGAAAACCCCTTCTGTTAGCATCATCCCTGCTTTAAGGAGGGGAAGGAGGTAGCCTGGACCAAGGCGAAGGCCACAATGCTGACAGGCAGCACAGAAAGGGGCCTGGATGCCAAAGCAAGTGTAAAGCATGTCCATTTGATCTAGCATACATTTTGAATCTAGATACTTCCCTGGTATTGGAATATCGCTCTTGTCTAATCTTCTGTCTATCCCCAAAGCCTTACCCACTCACCTGCATGTGCCTGTATTTCTGTTTTACCCCAGTTCAATAAGCACCTGCTATTGAGACATCAAAGAAAACAACAGCAAATGAATAATGTTAGCATTTGATGTTATAGAAATAAAATAAAATATCTGAAACAGAATAAAGCCACAAGATAAATGTCTTCAGAGTCAGAAAAAAGAATGTCATGGCTTTAACCTGTTTACATAAAAGTATTTTCTCTGGTGGGATAATCAAAGTTTCAAAGATCTTGTCCTATATAATATCAAATCCTATTATTATTCAGCAAGGGAAAAGCTATTCCCTTAAAATCAAGGTCCTCTTTAAGAGCTTCTAGCAGCAAAAAGCTTGTATTGTGTGCACAAGCACACACAGAAGGCATCTCAAAGGGAAATGTTAGCCTCAAATTAATTTCTGTCAGATTTGATTGAAAAACTCACACATATCTGTCCGTTGGAGGTTTGTGACCTGACTCTGCCTGACTGGGATTTGGTAATCAAATAGAGACTTCTACAATACATTTATCAGTTTTGCTGTAGTCAAGAAATATAGCTGTAAAAAGTGTGTAACAACAGTAAAATTAGAACAAGGAGATTTTTTTAAATTATCACTGTGCAGCTGCATTTGTTCATTGACTGAAAGAGTGCCCAGGATTAGAAAAAGGATAATACAAATAAAAATAATTTTTAAATGTTATGCTAATATTATTGCACCACATCTAAACCAAGTTGGATTGTTATAGTGTAATGCACTTGAATGGATTTTTCCTACCAAGCCAAGGTCAGATCCTTAATTTCTTGTGCACTTGTTGTTGCTGGCCACTATTGCAGCTACTCTAAAAATAGGCAAGACCTTGATCCTTTCTCATGTGGCAAGTTCTGAAAAACTGTACCATTAATCCTTCACCCAAATTCTCAAACAACTGCTCACCTTTCTCTTATTTTCTCTCAATTTCTTACTTCTAGAACTTTAACATCTAAAAAAGATACAATAAAAAATTAAAATAAATCCCTTGAGAAAAGGTTCCATTTTTCAACCTCATCTAATAAAAATGAGGTACCCAAATGTAAAGGCAGCAGTTACAGATGTGTAACTGCATTGCCACAAAGCTGACATTACACTGGATCCAGCCAAACCCCTTGTTGTGCTAGAAGCCCCACGCAGAACTGCAGAAGCATAGTTCTTCTGACACAATAAAACCATACAGAATCCACATCTGCTGTCAGCCATTCAAAACAAGAATCTCAACTTTTATGGTCATTTATATCAGGACTGCACACTATTTTGAACTTTGGCCTCATTATGTGACTTACTTTATTATGAGACACAACTTCTGAGACACAACTTCTGATCCAAATTGCTCACTATTTAAAGAAACGGTGGAAAAAAGGGAAGACATTCACCCAAATTAAACTGACTGAGGCAGCTGTGAGAATATCCTATTAGTTGGATTTATCTTCAGAAATTTTATTTAGTTTATATCATACCTTATTTAAACTTTTTTTAACGAATCTTTAAACGAAGGAGTTTGGGAAGGAAGGCAAGTGGGGAACAGGAAACTGAGGGGAGGGAGAAGAAAAAATGAAATAGAAACTTTGGCAGAATGGAGGGTAAGAAGCAAGAAGGCAAAGAAACGGGGCATGGGCAACCGAACGATTGAGGGAATGGGAGTTGGACTGGAAGAAAAGGGGTAACAGCAGTCATTGGCAATAGAAGGTGAAAGATTGGAGGCTGAGAGAGAATGTGGAGCCCAAGTTTCAGAGCTAAGATTATGATGATCATCTCAAGAAGATTCCCTGGTTTCTTCCAGAGCTTCTGAGTAGAGGGAAATGAGTCTGCTAGGTCTTATGCCTGTGTAGGTCCAGCTTGGACAAGAGGATCAGCGAGGAACAAAAAGGCCTGACTCGAAAACTGAATGTTAGTGTGGTGGGTTGACCCTGGCTGGACACCAGGTGCCCACCACAGCTGCTCTATCACTCCCCCCCTCAACTGGACAGGGGCGAGAAAATATAATGAAAGGCTTGTGGGTCGAGGTAAGGGCAGGGAGAGATTACTCACTAATTACCGTCATGGGCAAAACAGACTCAATTTGGGGAACTTAGTTTAATTTATTACCAATCAAATCAGAGTAGGATAATGAGAAATAAAAATTAAATCTTCAAATGCCTTCCCCCCACCCCTCCCTTCTTCCCAGGCTCAACTTCCGATTTTCTTTACCTCCTCCCCTCGAGCAGCACAGGGGGATGGGAAATGGGGGTTGCAGTCAGTTCATCACATGTTGTCTCTGCTGCTCCTTCCTCCTTAGGGGGAGGACTCCTCACAGTCTGCCCCTGCTCCAGCATGGGGTCC
>NW_009210589.1:0-6828 GCF_000690835.1 Fulmarus glacialis
GGCGGGGGGGGAGGGGGAAAGAGAGAAAAAAAAAAGAGAGTTTAAATCTCAGGGTTTTATCATGCTCTCTTCTATAGCATTTACATCCTCACTGCTGTACCTTTCACACAACCCACCTGGACATGGAATAAGTACGTGATAGAACAATCTAGAAAACTAAAGAGTTACAAGAACAATCAAAATATACATTAGACAAGCATCATTCACCCTGTAGTATTATAATAGTGTATGTAAATCCAGCTGTAAGCATGCGTGCCTTTTGACCAGCAGTATCTGCCAGGACTTATTATATGCCCTCATTCCTCTTCTGAAAATCAGTGGAACAGGACATCCGAAATTCAGAGCCCATTTTAGTTAAGCTAAAAGTAAGAATGAGAGATAGAACTGGTTTTACAACAACAGTGTTTCATACATTGTTTCATTATAGGATCTAAATATCTTCCTTGCTTTTGCATGCATCAGTCAGAAAGTTCTATCTTTTTAAGATAATGGGAATTGTTAATGAATTGGTCAAAATGAGGATACTACAATACTGCTCTCCAAAACTAAGCCACTGAAGTAATAGCTAAAGCTAACTCATAATACTTGGCATAAATCTGTAGACCAACTACAATTAGATACCTATATATTTATAAGGACACAGATCCTAGTCTTTAGAAAAAAGGACTTCTACAAAAGTGTTAGACAATGTCACCAGATTCCTAGCTAAACGGGGAAATACATCTCAGTCCTTTAAGAAAGCTCTTTACAGGAGGTAGAAATGATAAATGTGGTAATCAAACAGGCAAGACTACAACTCACTGTTTTGAAAATACAGGGTATAAACCTTTCTACACCACCTTTGTTCCTCTTGAATAGCCTGGTAACTAACAGGATCACAGGAAAAGTGTGGCACTATTCAGCGTGAATAATCATGGAAAACTGATCAAAAGCAAGTACTTTAAGAAACTATGCCTCATATAAGAGTCACCAAAAAGCCACCTAATTCTTTAAATAGTAATAAATTGTAGTTGTGTTCTATCTTGCAACTGCCAAAAGTAAACTCACTATAACATGAAGTTTTCCGTTGAAATTCAGAATACTTCCAATACAAACCCTAAAATACACCTCTCTACAACTACCTGAAAGGAGGTTGTAATGAGGTGGGGGCCGGTCTCTTCTCCCAAGTAACAGGCAATAGGATGAGAGGAAACGGCCTCAAGTTGCACCAGGGGAGGTTTAGCTTGGATATTAGGAAAAATTTCTTCACTGAAAGGGTTGTCAAGCACTGGAACAGGCTGCCCAGGGAGGTGGTTGAGTCACCACCCCTGGAGGTATTTAAAAGACATGCAGATGAGGCGCTTAGGGACATGGTTTAGTGGTGAACTACTTGGCAGTGTTAAGTTAACGGCTATCTTAAAAGTCTTTTCCAACCTAAATGATTCTAAGATTCTATAAAGTTTTCTCCACAAAAAATGAAAGGTCAGAAGTATGGTTCTGTACAGAATTCATCTGAACCCATTATGCTCATCTGATGGTTACGGAAATAACCTGTTAGAGCAACATGGGAATAATTCGAATGCTGGTATTCTAATGCTATCTGGTTTTTGGATAAATGAAAATATTCAGTCACAAAAATCTTTTATCTGTCACAACTATTCAATCTCTTGAGAAGTTTTAAAGGAAATAATGGTACAATAAAAGTTTCAAAATGAATTTTGCCTCCATCCAAAACTGAAACTGAAATCACATTTATACTATGCAATTTCTTAAAACTCGAGAGCTAATAAAACAAAACTACATACCTGAGATAAGCTAGGAACAGTGAAATCCATGAGACCCAAGCCATTACATGAATACATTTCTAGACCAACAAGAAGTCTTGCCATAGGATTTTGTGCTTCATCATTATTCTAAGCAGAAATAAAAAATTCACATTAACAGATTTTTTTTCTTTGCAAGTAAATATTATTAAGGACATTAATTGAGATGACGAGGTAATAATAACTATTTTTGAAAATCCCTATTTGCTTAAGCAAGTCCTCCTCTCTTTATTGTGTCCTTAAAATGGGGGATTTTATGTATTTATTTATTTTTAATTAACATTGTGAACTCTGAACTACTACAGTTTCAACATTAAAAAAACATAGCAACAATACAATGAATGTAAATTCCATATATCACTGATGGATTCCGGTTTTATAGACATAATAAAATAAAAAGCTAGGAATAAAATACTAATTTCCAGCTTAGTAGGTCCATATTCTATCTATAAAGAGACCATATTAAAATGTTGATATAAATATAGCTGATTTTTCTTAACATTTTTAATGTAGCCATTTTATTATTTTAAACGTATGAATTCAAAACCAACTTTGTTATACAGTCATCATACGACAAACATCACCATAATTATTCTTCGCAGCTAAAAACAGAAGGTAGAGTTAAGAAATGTAGACTCACTGCTATGCCCAATGTGAAGAATTTGCTCTACTCCATAAAGATTTACGGGAACTACAGCCAAAATTTATTTTCACGTTGTATTCAAATATATAGAAGAAAATACACATTGATTATTTCAGTCATTATTAAATGAATTTATGAATCTAATTTTGATTTTTCAAAGAAAAGTTTCAACATTATGCAGGATTTCAGAGAAATAATACCTCCTCCTCAGTCCCAAGTTTATGTCTGATCTGCTGCTGATTCAACTGTTTTGCTTTCACCCATGTAGCAATGATCTGTTGTTGCACAGCAATAGGTACTGTTTCATTAGGTATGGTTCCACTTGTCACATTCAGGGCAAATTCACAAATCTAAACACCAAGAAGAAAAAAAAAAAAAGACTGAAACACAGGAGAAATGTGGAAAGCTCTCTGTATGGAACATGCCATCCATTAGTTATTTTAAAATTATTGCACATGCATCTCTAAGCCGAACAACATCTCCATTAAGTCAGCCCATATAGCAAATAGAAGTTACAGTACTCAGCCCCAGTTGGTAAGGAACTTCAGTGTGCATTTGTGGAGGACCTGTGGTGGCAGGAACTGTTAAAGAAGGTAGTTTATTTTTTGCAAAAATTTCTACAATTTAATGTATATGAATTGTAATACATGACAGCTGACCAAAAAAGACTACAAAAAATGAGGGCTTTGTACCTCTAAGGCAGCTTTGATATCAGGAAGTCCACTGGGATCTACTGAAAAAGACTGGATGACATTTGCTTTTTCATGTTTCTTCACTGCAGCTTTTCTGCTTCTGTCTGTTGCCGCATCTTTTTTTTTCCTCTCAGCAAGTTTTGGCTTTGGAATCCAACAAAGAATTAAGCCCCGAGCCAAAGCATCACATAACATCAATAAAATCACAGTACTTCTGTAGAAGAAAACAAAAATCAGAAGTGCATACTGCAACAGATGTGAGAGGAAAGTTACAAAATTTATTACTTTCAAGTAATAAACATTACTTGAAAATCTAGATTTTTCTCAGAAAGCAAAATCAGGGATGTTACAAAAAATTTTCCCATTGGAAAAGCAGTTAAAATGGTTAAACATACAAAAAACCACAACCAACTTTCACAGTTTACATCATATTTTTTCAGCTCTTTCTGTAATTGAACCTTCTATTTCCTCACAGAAAAAAAAAAAAAAAAAAAATCATATTTATGTCAGACAAACACATTTAAAATATAATTTTTTATTAGTGGGCTGCCATGCATGAAAATAATTACTATTTCCTAAAAAATTAACCTAAGCCTAACCCCTCAGATAAAACCATTTATTTATTACACTGTATTACTCTTCATGCCAATCAACTGCTGAGCTGGAATTACCTTTTTTTTTTTTTTTTTTTGAGAAAACACAAACTGAATTATGACTAACAGATTATTGCTGATACATGCTAATATAAATATCAGAATTAGTAAGCAGGTATTACCAGTCTTTATCTCTGCACAAACTGCACTTTAGGCTTTGTTCTCCAATACTGTTAAAAGACCCTTCTTTGCTGCTGGTCCTAACAGTTTGCCTAGTGCTGAGGTCAGTGTCAATAATGTGCTAAAATGTCTAGGATTTTGTCCCACAGTCAGACTTTGACTTGAGCATCTCCTCTGTCATAGCCAATCATTCTCCCATTGCATTTACTACAGAACAGGATTTTTCTAAACCACTGTGGAATCTATGTTCCCATTTTCATGGCCTATTAATGTGCACATTCCCTTTTTTTTTTTTTTCTCTTTTCTCTTACATTTCAGAACCAGTAGTAACCACCTTACTCTCAAATATACTCTTAGAAATATTTACAATGAAATATATTTACAATATAATTCAATTTCAGAGCAACTGACAGCAAGAAAACACATTTCCAGCTGTCCTGCAAACTTACAGGCTAAGAAAATTTTCCTGCTTCTTTCTGACTAGCTTAACAAAGTGCTATTTCACATGCACATGTTGCTATTCCACAATGAAGAGAAATTAACTTTGCTTAGTCTAAAGTTAATACAGCTTACAGTGAACAGTAACAAAGAACAAATAGAAAGGATTAAAAAGTCATTTTCACACCACAAAATTAAATTTATCTTCTGAACTACTCTGTATATACCAAAATCCTTCTACTAGTAACAAAAGCCAGCAATAAGTCTTTCACAGCACAAAGCGATTTACAATGTTTGTAAAAATACTTCTTCTGTTTTAGAAAAAAAGAGCATATTCAAAACCAAACATCTAAATTTACCCATTGTGCCCAACAGTCTTGATGGCTCCAAGAAGAGTCTGCAGATACTCAATAATTTCCCTCTGTCTTCCTGAAGAGATGAGATGTCTATTGTAGTTTAAGATATACACCACAGCATTGTGAACAATCCAGGCTTCATTCAATTCTTCTCCTATTTCGGCTGCACGTTGGAAGTTTTCCATAGCGTACTGAGATAAGTAGTCTATCCATAAACTATAAAATGAGAATAAAGCAGCTGTTATTCCAAAACTTCAACATCAGAAGGTATTATATCACAAGGCTAAATATGCAGTAGTAGATGTCACTCAACAACAACAAAAAAATTTTAACTACTTTTCAGTTGCATTCATTAAGTCTTCTTCCATTAACTTATATTTTTACTTGGATGCAAAGATCACTCAGGAAAGGAATTAGTTTCAACATAAAATGAATATGAGGGTCTCTGACACTCTAATGCTATTAGCTTAAAAAATAGTGGCTATAGCTTATGCTTCATCCACATGGTTTTTTAAAATGTATGTGTGAATCCACACGTCAGTGCTAGAATAGAGATACAAGTAAAGCATTCCACTCAAGTGTTAAGAAGGCGTCTTTTTTACTTAACAACTGCGTGTGTTCTTGCACTCAAAGATATCTCCAGATGTTCTGAAACGTTAAATTCATTTTTAATAGAATCACATCTTTTTCATAGTCTATGCAATAATTTTCTTTCAATAACTTTATTTCATTTCCTTTTTTTTTCTTAATTATTAAGATGTACCATTACTTAGAAAAAGCAGTATTAAAAATACAGTCCTGAATGACCATACAGAATGGCCATGGTTAAGTCACAGAACCAAAAGCGTAAACTGACACAGGGTATTACTATGTCAACAACGGTACGGGACACAGTAGACCAAAGTGCTTTTTCCTACGAGTTTTTAATCTAATTCGGTAAACTCAAAAACAGCTTAGTAGCAAATTTTGGAACAGAATCCTCACCTTCTTTGTCCCTTGGTTCTGATCAGTTTATACTTTTTCCCATTTTACTGAACATTTGCAAGCAGACAGTGTGAGAAACTTTAATCTTCAGACTTAATGAACAGACTTAGGACACAACTCTGACATCCTACTCTTTCAGGACACGATCACTGTCACAATAAGGCTAATATCAGTACGAATGTGAACAGAAGAGAGTTTAAATATAATCTTCAGAATTCTCCCCCCTCTCCTCCTTTGCACAAAATAATTGTGTGAGACCAGAAAAAAAATGATACTTTGCTATGTTCTACTCTCCCTTATTCATTTCAGTTGACTGGATGGAACAGACTAGTTTTGCAAACTGAAGCAACTCGTTGTATGTATTCGGGTATTCAAACATCATTATAGTTATAGGAGCTATAAAGCAAGACAAGGAGTTTTTTGATTTGGGGAAATATTTTTAAATATAGAATTTCATGGTCTAAACATCAATATAACACAGATTTAATAGTTTTTAAGGTTGGGATACTAGCTTCTAGTTTCAGAGAAATAAATGAAAAATAAAATAAAAAACACTCTAGAATGAAAGCAAACTAAAGAAAAATTATTTCAAGTTATTTTTTTAGATTATTTTCTTTTTCCCATTACCATGACTACCTAAAAATATGAAGCATCAGGTAACAATGAATTTTACTAAGACGAAATAACTTTTGCAATTATCATCTGTGTGCGATAATAATAATCTGTTAAGAGTTCCTAGGTCTTGTTATATATTAAAGAAAAGCACCTGTATGTTTTCCATTCTGGATCACTTTCAGGAATATATGAAATACATCCTGGACGATACTGGCTTGTATCTTCTGGAGGTACAGCACGATCATTCAGTTCAATTCCCTGCAATCTTAATAAATTAACAGTTGCCTGGAAAGACACACAGAAATAAATTTTCTACCAAGGTTATCATTGTGAAAATAGACTGTGACTTAGTATTAGTGTTGTTACCTGTTCAAAAATTAAAAAATACAAAATGCTTTTTCAGATGTTGTACAGGCATGTACAACTATATGAAATACAATATAAAATACTTCATAGTCTTCCAGTTGTCTAGAGCTAATTTTACTAAAGAATTTCATTGAGAAAAGAAAAAAAAATTTTTATGTA
>NW_009210590.1:0-212 GCF_000690835.1 Fulmarus glacialis
TGGCGGCCAGCCCCCAGCCTCCCGATTATCTATCCCCCATCCCAGAGAAACTCATACGCTCTTCTTTGTTTGCAGTGGAGTTCACGCATTCAGCCAGTTCTTTTCCCTCCCTAAAGGGCCAGCGAAAGCTCCCACACCATCGCCTCCGTTCCGCAGGGTGGATATTGCCCTGGGCTGCTCCTACGTGGGGGAAGATGTAGGCGGCTTTCTGC
>NW_009210590.1:501-9860 GCF_000690835.1 Fulmarus glacialis
CAGAGATGACGGGAACTTGGATGATGTAACTGAGTACAAAGTCCCACAGAAAAACCGTGACTCCTCTTCTCCCATTGTCTTTGAAGCCTCAGGTGAGCGGGAGAGCTGGGGTGGGAGAGCCGCCGCTGGGGTTTTGGCCACTTACCTGCACCAGGCTTCTATGAGATTTTTCTTTAACTGAGTTTAGACAATTAATTTTTGAACAGCCACTAAAGTTACACGCATGATTCCTTGAATTCGGCAATTTGGACTTTAAGAAAGGAAGTTTGTGGAAGACATTAGAAAGCCCTGTTGAGGCACCTCCTTCCTACTGGGGCTATCCCAGATTGCCTATCTCTCGGGAAACACTTTGTCAAAAGCAACTCAGGAATTATTCCACTATACAGTATTATTGCAACCGTGAAGAGTGTTCACATCTTTAGTCATGCAGGTGTTTTTTGCTAGCAGGAAGCATGGTGGTAAGTGGGCATGAAGCTCAGGCGGCTGGCTGTGTGCCACTTGGCTCTCCTCACTTCACTCATGGGCGCCAACCTGCAGTCCAGCCTCTCTTCCCCTTGCTTTGCGCGTAACTTTGCAAACACAGTCACGCAAAGGCCTGAGCCTGTACTTCGCTGTGGTCTTGTTCGCTGCCTACAGTGCTTATCTGCAAGCATATGCTTCAGTACAAGCTTGTTCGAGGCCCTGAGACATTTTCAGAGGAGAAGCTGAAGGTCCAGCAGGATCCATTAGCATGGGTCCAAGCTCTCCTTCAAGTGGTGTGGATGGAGTGGGCATGGATGAGTTCAAGCACACTACAGCCAGGCTACTGTCAGGCATTGCAGACATGGAGTTTATTTCCAGTGATGTCCGTGGAAAGCGTGTAGGTCACCAGGATGCTTACGCCTATGCTTAAGCCCATGCTATGATCAAAGGCACAGATACAGTGTGTCTCTACATCCAGCCATTAATGCCTTCCTGCCACCCTTTCTTTCCTTACCTGGGATGCTTCGGTGTCCCCTTTGTTTCTGGATTCAGGCCTAAAAAGAACAAACGTTGCAGGTCTTTGCTGGGCATATCACGTACACAGCTTGCTTTCTTGAGCTAGCTAAAGGGAATCTGTTCTATTTATTCTCCTTTCCTAACAGCTTCCTTTGCTCACAGTGAACTGGATAAAATACAACCAACAGTCTGAGGGATGTAAGACAGTCGTGACAAACCTCTCATATTCTTTGCAGGCCTTCATCTGTTCAGCCTAGCCTGGTATTTCTGGGCTCTGACTGACCCCAGCAGTGCATGATGCTCCTCCAAAATAATGTGTCTCATCAGCTTGCACTTTCTTTCCCCTTTTGGATTCAGACGGTTAAACCTCTTCCTCTATCCCCACAGCCCAGTCGGTATCCATCCCACACGCAGAGTCCCTGCTGCATGCGGACTGTGATGGGGAGGAGGTGAACTGCGAGATCTCCCCATACAGCTTCCAGCGGGCTGGCGAGGGGCCCTGCCGTACCTTCTGGTTCATGGCCACCCTGCGGCTCTCCGGTGGGATCAGTATCGCCCTGGTGCTCAGAGGACCCCACTGCGGCAGCCGGGAGGAGGAGGAGGAGCACGATGCAACACTGCACCCAAAGCTGAGGATTCCTCTCAGCAAGGAGGGGACGTTGCTGACCACAGGTGACCAGGTGGCCATGGGTGCCTCCACAGCACTGAGGGACATGAGGGGAGGGGAGCCTGCCTCCCCAAGAGTCCCATGCCCCACCTCTCACCAGGACCTGAGGGCTGCCGGGAGTGGGTGCTTAGGGAAAAAGGGGTCGTGCACATTGCCCCCCACCCTGCCTCCTGTCAGGGTTTTCCATGCCCCAGCCCCTGAGGATGACAAGCACCTTCAAGCCATGACGTGCACTTGGTGTCCGCCTGTTCCCTGCCCTGCTAACCCCACCAGGCTGGCTTCCTCCAGCTCTTCAGTCCACATGGTCCCCTGGGGCATCACATAGGGTGCCTGTGCCTCCTCCTCGTCCGGGTGGGGAGTTCACTGCCAGCCCTTCCATCAGCCCTTCCCACCTGAGGGTGCCTTCTTTAACCACATCCATTTAACTCTCTGCATGCCTGTGCCCTTCTTTCTGTTTCTAGTTGAATTTCAATCGTCATCACGCAACACTTCCCTGCGCACACATCTTGGCGGCTCAGTCATCCTCGACTGCCGCTTTGCCTTGGCTCCCAGCTCCTCACTTTCTTCCCTGGAGTGGAGGAGGCAGCACCGAGGCAGCGGCCGTAGCCTTTTCCGGTACCAGGTGGGGAGCAAAGGCCCAGCAGCGCAGCCAAAAGTCCACGTGAATGTGGCGGAGCTGCTGGGGAGTGGAGACGCATCGCTTAGCCTGCAAGGAGCGAGCGTTGGAGATGAAGGGACGTACATCTGTTTGGTGTCCACCTCACTGCACCAGGCCCAGCACAACATCCAGCTGCATGTGGCCGGTGAGGAAGGGAAATGCCTGGGGGCAACAGGAGTCCCATGTCCCCAGGCACTGAAACTTTGCCCTGCACCCTTATCCCATCGCTCCCAACACTCATTGTCACAGGCAGCTTGTCTTCTCTCCCTTGTGGATGGGGACTTTTGTACTCTGCTAACAATAAGTCAATTCCCTCTTTATCTCCTCCAGAGCCTCCAAGAGTTCGTGTCATTCCAGCAGTGGTGTCATTTGAGAGAGATGTGACGACTACTCTGGCCTGCAACATTGCTGGCTATTACCCCCTGGATGTCTCGGTGGGCTGGACACAGAAGACTCCTGAGGATGACACAGAAATCCCTCTCTCAGACGCACGTTTCTCCAACCACCGGCAAAGCCGAGATGGCACCTACAGCATCACCTCTTACCTCAGCATCAGCTCAGCCACAGTGCGGGCACCAGCCACCTACAGCTGCCATGTTTCACACGTGGCCCTGGCAGAGCCCATCTCTGTGAGCGCCCATCTTAAGGCACTAGGTAGGTGTCAGGGGCAGAGGGGCGAATTCTTCATCCTGCCCAGACCTCCTCGCACCGCATCTACCCACCAAGGGGATCAAAACCTCTGAGTCACACCACATCTGCCTGTTTCGCCATGCTTTCCTTCTGGTGTCCTCTCACACCCATCCTCTCTATCCTCCTCTTCCCTTTCCCTTTCACTTCCTCAGCTTTTATTTCACTCCCTGAAGCTTTTGGGGAGCAAGTATCTCATTTCCTTCAAGGGAAAAGAGATTTTATGACCAAAAGTGGAGCAACAGAGCAAAAGTTTGTAGCATGTGGGCTGGACCCCCCTGGACAGGCACAAGAAAACAGTCATGCCCCAAAAAGTTAGACACCCAGTTGGACTTGATATTCAGCTGGAGACAGATGCTGCTCGAGAACTATAGCAAAAAATCCTTCCTGCCCTTGGAGCTGCTCACTCTCCCTGCTGATGGGAGATTGCTCCTGTGTCTCCTCCTGACCCAGCAGGGAAAAGCAAGCAATACTGCAGTTTAACAAGTTACGACACATCAGTCCAGCCAGTATAACTGGCCCTGGGTCTGTGTGGCTTTAGCTCACGTGTGTCATGTCACATCTGTGTACCTGACAAGAGCACGCACACAGTCAGTTGCTGGGGGAGCTCATTTATCTGTGACAACTCGCTGGCTGTTCAGCCACTCCAGCCAACCTAACATCACTGATCCTCCTCTTCCTCTGCAGAGCAAACGGAATCGGAAGGACTGGTGGGGGGTTTCGTTGCTACCATCATTTTCATCGTTGTCCTCTTCATTGTGCTCAGGAGAAGAGCAGGTAGGCATTTAAAATGCTGAGCCACTTCCCTCATGGGCGAGATGCAGCAAGGAGCATCTTCCTCCCCCTGCACCCCCGCTCGGGAGAGATGGAGGTCAGAATATCCCAGGATCCTGGAGGGAGAGGTGGGGAGCGGATGAGCTGGAGACTCATTTCTGGTGGAAGGCAGCATGAGGTGATGTTTTGCACCGCTTTGGTCTTCCTGCATCTTACTTCCTTTTTTTCTCTCTCCTTTTCAGCTAAACCAAAGTCTGAGCAACTTCTAAGGTCTTCAGAATAGAGGAAACCCTTGTGCCACCCTGCTTTGTCTCCCGTCCCTTGACACATCCTGCTCAGGAGAGGCAGCCCTGTGCAATTATTAACAGAGCTATTGGTCGGTACGGGAGGGGTAGGGCTGCCCTTGGTGGAGGAGCTGAGTGGCCGTTCAGAGGTGGACTCACAGAAGAACATGTCTTCACCTCGGGAGGGCAACACCGATAGCCTCAGCTCTTTGCTGGGGTGCTGCATTACAGGCAACATGCATACATTTTTAGAAATGCCTCTTCTCCGGTTTCAGGGAAAATTAAATTGTATATAGATGAGTGTTTGTATGACTGTATATGTGTATACAGGTATATGTATGTATGTCTACATGTTGTAAGTAGGTATACAACATTTACACATGTATGTAGTTGTGTGTCTGTAGATGTATATAGGTACATCTGGTTAATGCCTGTGAGGCAGGTGTTTAAGTAAGATGTTTATGTACGTATGTGTTTTAACCGCGAAGTTGGGCAAATATGTAGGCAAAATTGGTACTGCAAAATGGTAAATCCTCAAACAGAGGAAGTTATGGGTTAAACTTATCACAAATCAAGCAATCAGAAAAATATGACTCTCCATGAGAAAACTACCATAAAATTTTTAATAGAAATTTCACTGCTAGAAGTTTACAAGATGGAGAAATACTTGTGAAAAAGACAGGGACGATTAAATGCTTTTCCTGCCTAACAGGGAATTTGAATCTTGTATATAACCAACAGGGGACAAAAAAGCAGAAGGAAGGTGTGGATGGAAAGGAGGTATATGGCACACAATAAAAGCGAGAATTTATGAAGGACACAAGGTGATAAGGAGTGTTCAAAAAAACCTGGAAAAACTGGATTGCTCCTAGTGCTGCCAGCACTTGGAAGGAGTTTTTTCAAAATAGGTTGAAAACCAAGAAATGCGAGCAATGGCACTCTTACTGGGTGGATATAGGTAAAACTGTTGATAGAGAAGATTTTTGATGGTGGCTTTTTGATACAGAGAAGATAGTTGTTTGTACACAGAAGGAAACAGAATTGTGTATTTGTACTACATGAGGATGGTAAACAAATTCCCAATCTATTTGCAAACTAAGGAAGGTTTTAACAGCATCTATTAAGAGTAAGTATTTTCAGAGCAGTAGCCAAGAAAATTTACATCTCAGAATCATAAAAGATTTGGCTGAGGAGGCACCTGGCCCAATGGACTTAGGTATTTAAAAATCCTGGCATACTAGAGAAATCCCAAGGTCTTGGAAGATGCCAGTGTTCACAGAGAGGAATGAGATGACACCAAGGACTGTTAGATGGTTCCGGAGTAATAATCATAGGTAAGAGAGTGTGAAGTTATTACAAGTTAGCTAACAAAGGCTTCAACAATGAAAATAACATTAATAATTTGGTATGTTTTTAAAAAAACCTAAGTTGTAAGAAACAAACCTGACTTCATTCTTTGATGAAATAATACATTTGGTTGATAAAAGCACTGGTACAGATTTAACAAACCAAGAAATTTGTAAATTCTGAAGAAAAAATAATAGTGTATGTATACATCACAATTTGCATTATATTAATTACTAGCTAAAAGACAAATGGCAAAAATCCATTGTCCAAAAAAGAAGCAGCAATCACTGCTGAAAGTGTGTGCCTCTCTGCAAGAACTGTGCTGTTTGGTATTTGCATCAGGAGATACAATTGTAAAAAATATTGTTGATAAAATTTGCAAATGGCAAGATCAGTAGCTAAAGCGGAGGGAGATCAGCACAAGTCACCTGGCCAGCTGAACATAAGATGCTCAGTAATGCCAGTGGAGTCTCCTCAGGTACTGGACCACCACGCTGTCTCAATGCTGTTGATCCACAAATCCCTATCAGTTGCCTGATCTGTGGGGACACGTAAGAGTGACCATGGACAGAATGTAACTGCTGGTGGAAGCAATTTTTGCTTGTATCATTTCCTCTTCGTTTTTGATGCATTACCAATAAATAAGTATTTTCAGTTCCAGCGGTTGTCTTCTGTCTGTGCACCTCCCACACTGCTCTGTGAGTCAAGCTTACTGCGTGGCTCCACGGCCGGTGAACAGGCGGGCTGAGCCCCGCACAGAGGGGGAAACCACCTGGGACTCGGGAAGGGGAGCTCCAAAGGACCCTCGGTGTCAATACCGGTCCCCTCGCTCCCAGTGGCTGCTACTCTGGACCAGGACTCACGGAAGCTTTTTGTACTGCCTGCTGTATTCAGAGACACCCCCAGATAATCGGTGGGTGCGTGATAGCTGGCTCCCGTGCAGCCAGGGAGGAAGGACAAGCTGCGGAGAGCAGGAATCTCATTGGCGACCACTGGAGAAGTCACTGTCACCTGTGACTGGCAACGCCGAGTCGGAAGCCCAGGAAAGCCTGAAGCTACAACAGCCGTCGGCAGTGCACCCACGTGTTTTTTAGTATGTTGAAAGCTTGGAGGTGGTCCAGAGCAAAATGACAGGATCAGTTAGGAAGGTCGGAAAATGCCTTACAGGGGGCACTCTGAGACATCACTCTGGTCCTACTAAGCCAGTATCGCAGTTACACTACAGAAAATACAGAGCACTGGTGGCACTGTAAACTGCAGAGAAAGTCACAGTGAGAATCAACAGCTGCAAGTTATATTTAGGCATGTTCAGAGTAGAATAAGACATAATATACTCAACGATGAGGATGATTGTCCTAGCCATCTGTCAATAAAAATGGTAGACTATCTCTCAAGGTCTTCAAATAAAGGCCACGTTATTTTTTTCAAGCTGTCCTTTAATAATAATTTAAAAAAAAACATTAATGGCATCAGTTAAAAGAGACAGTAGGTAAAATTCCAAGGCCTGTGTTACACATGAAGTGAGAGCTGGTGGTTTATCTGCCTTTTTGGCCCATAAACGGACATAAAGGAAAGAAAAAAACAGGGGAGAGATGTAAGAAATGCATTAGGAGTCACTGTATTCCTCGTAAGGAGAAATACACCATGGCACTTGATTTTATTCGACTACCTGCTCTCTGATGCTCCCCACTGGAGTTGCTATGGGGACACCACAATTACTGTGTTCCTGAAGGTCTCAAGCTGAATTTAAACCACAAAAACAAGCAAAGCATATAACCTAAAGTAGAAAAAGCAATACTTACTGATGAACAAAGTGATGTTGCGTTTAACAACAATGTTCCTTATATTTTAAATATAAAACACTTATTACAGAAAATACCACTTAGAGACTGAAAGTTCATCAAAGATAAACTTGATTGCATTATAAGGACATGTATAAATAATATTATACGTTTTGCGTCTCTGGGAGAGAGCCATGCTGCCTTCCAAGGTCGAATGTGCCGTGGCCAAGCGCCACATGGCATCAATGCCTGGCCACGTGAATTGAGAAGCAGGAAGCTGGTTAGCATCTGATTAGTTGCTAGTCAGACGAAGCCGTTATAAGGTATACTGCGTCTCTACAAATAAATATTAAACGTAGGTGTTTTAAACAAGTTCTTTAGGAGAATTATTTTATATGAGACATGAAATTTGATACAGATTTTGTCAACCTGCAAAACATAAGATTAAGTTATTTGCACTTGAGTCAACACAAGATTACTTAGGGGCTGTGGCTGCATCGTATTGTGGATATGGACAAGCCAAAACTTCTAATGTGGTATTGAAAGAGCAGTCATTGCAAACAACAAAGCAAAGCTCAAGATGATCTTTTCCACGTAGGTTCCCCTTGTTTGATTATGCCTCTGCTCATTCAATTTAAGCTAGCAAAATAGATACAGCGTCTATCTACATTGGTTCAGATGCACTTTATGAACACAGCTGAAGCTCAGCTGGTATGTGTCTCAGAGAGAACATGCATTAACTAGAAGAGGCAGTGAAGTGCCTAATGCACTGCAAAGCTAAAACCCCTCTCCCATAGTCTACCAGGCAATGATGGACAGTAACTCGTTCAAGCCTAGAGTGCAACAGGAAACCGATTTCCACGCTGTCCATAGAAAAGATACCAAACTTTCCCACATCTCCCCCATGTTGGTCAATGAACTGCAAGGAATCACTGCAACCCGCTTGGTAGAGGTGGGCCAGGACAAAGCATCAGGGCCAGCATTCATGATCTCCTACTGTGCATTTCTTCCAGATCAGAAGCTTGAAGCAGCAAGCTCCATTGCAAGAGCTTGGTGTCACAGTCCTTGGTTGGATTGGTACAGTGAGCAGCAGGGGGTTCACACATGTACACAGTAAGATGACTCCCACATGGCTGCAGCTTCTTGAAAGCCCACGGACATCAGGTAGTTCTTCTCAATAGCTGGATACCTCTTTTCATAGAGAAGGTCATCTCACAGCTCTACAATGGCTGCTTCTCCTCCCTAGGGCTGCCTGCAGGAACACTGCCCCTGGGCTTCTCTCTGTGAAGAGTACGAAACGCTGATCAAAGACACGTCTTCACTGTGGGTACTGTTGCAGATGCTGTGCTCTGTGACCTCTCTTACGTTCCTGGTTTATGTTTTCACCTTATCCTCGCTGCCTCTTCACTCATTCCTTACCATAAGCATTTGATTTCTCCCTGATTTCCTCTAGCCTCCTCCTCTCTCCTTCTCAGGGAGAGCTCAAGATGAACAGGGCAAACATACCATACTTCTCATTAATACTCTTCCAGAGTATTAATACTCTTCTTCAAAGGTTTTCAGGTCAGGGACTTCCTGATTGCATGTGATTTCTGTGGTTTATTTACCCTCTGTAGATTTCTTTTCCATGAAGCTGTCCATTCTCCAGTTGAGCCCATGTAAATTCTTTAAAAATTGGCATCACATTCACCACTTCCCTCTCCTCAGGTACCACAGTGGCGGTAAGCATGGGTTACACACTGCTCGGAGCAGTTCAGCTATTTTATTCTTGAGTTCCTTTAAGACTCTTGGACAAATGCCATTGCTCCCAGCAAGTTGTTACTGTTCACTTTGTCAGTGTGCTGAACAGCCTTTTCCACAGCCGCTTCTATTTCAGACGTGTTCATTGGCGAACCCCACCCTGCTGAAGAAAGCATTCTGCCATGATGATCTCGTCACTCAACACTTAATACAGATGCAGAGATTTCTGCAATAGCCTGATCTCCCCTGTGCACTCCTCTCATAGCCTGATCACCAATTTGCCCTTCAGAACATCTGCGAGGTTCCTGATACGTTTCAAGAAAGATCTAATGTTAGTTTTGATTCCTTTTGCTAGTTGCTCCTTGAAGCTTTGGTTGACCTGACTCACTGTCTTTCTACATGCAACATGCCAAAGTTTATATCATAGAATCATAGAATCATAG
>NW_009210591.1:0-206 GCF_000690835.1 Fulmarus glacialis
CTATGATTCTATGATTCTATGATATTATTCACTTCAACAAATAAATTAATTTCAACATAAAACTTCTAATAGGATTAATTGTTGTTGGTTTATGTTTCCAGTGCCTAAAGCTGAATATTATTTATTCCTACAGGACTGATAAAAACTTTGTTGAAAAAAATATTGAAGTTCTGATCTCTCTATATTGGTTAAATAAATGTGCAGAA
>NW_009210591.1:240-5889 GCF_000690835.1 Fulmarus glacialis
TGAGTTAAAAAGCTATAACCATTTTGAGAATTTTATTTTGGATTAGCTCTAGATGGAGGATGAATCTACACTATTGCCATAGCTCAGATCAAGTTTGTGCTTTTCAAGAAATTTTTCCATACATCCCCACATACCATGTTTTGGACTCAAAATTTGGCTCATAAGGATGTTTCTGTTTACTAATCTAGTGTAATTGGATTAATGTAAAACTTCCATTCCTTTTAGAAAGCAGAACCTGAAATCCCAGTTAGCTCTTCTCAGAAAGCCAGGTTTTCTCTTGGTAGTTTATCTGTTTCACTCAAATCACAATGTTGCAAGAGACTGGATTATTTTACAAAAATAACCATAAAAGATAATTTTGTGCTTCTTGTAACTCTGGTTACGAGGGTAAACTAGTTCCAGTAGGATCTCTGTCATGAAAAGTCATTTGGAATTGTGAATGCTCATGAAAAGTGTGTCTGGAAGTAACGCTATCAACAGAGCAGTACAGAAATGTATTCCTTGTTCAGCAATACATCTCAGATATCTATTAGTTGTTAGTTCACAAGAAAATCAGCTAAAAGTAAAATATGGGGAAGTTTAAAAACCGAAGAGATTTTTCTATTGTAATGGCAAAAAATACACCTATATATAATAATTCATTTTAATTAGCTTAAATTTGTTGTTAGTTTAAATGTGTAAACTAAATTTCCCAATGTTTGCACTTAAGATAACATTAAATATGTGTCTGATTTTTAGAAGTGAATATATGACCTTGATGTGAGTGTTCTCCTAAATTAAGTACGTGAAATTGAGAATACGATAAAATACAGGCAGAGTTTTATACATAAATGTGTCATTCTCCATAACATTTTATTTAGTGCTATTTGGAGTATTTTGCCAGTATTAATACATGTTATACCACAGTGATTATACTGAGTTTAAATTCAAACAATTCTATGAGTGATGTACTTGGGAAACTTGTTAGCTGATGAGGATGTTTTAATGGGTTACTTCTGGGATCACACTTTGATCCAATGTACTTTAAAGTACTTTACTTCCTGAAGTTTTGAGTGAAAGTCATCTAGGGCAGGGTCACACTCCAGTCCTTTTATTTCAACTGGACATGATGCAGAAAAAACAATAAAAAATTGTGGTGCCAGAACAACAGTAGAAATGAGGAACCCTGAATGTACTGAAGGTCACTTGGAGAAGGGGAGAATCACTGATTCTGGCCCTTGCTCCTGATAGTGCGTATGATTTTTTTTCCAGTGAGTACCTAGTGTCCTAGATATTTTGTGGCTAATCTTACATATTAGTTGGAGCATACGCTTTAGCATTGACATACTAGTTGCAGAAGGGCATTAAAATAGGGAGAAAATGGTGGAAAAGGCAGATTAACATCTTTTTGTTGCCTTTAAGACTATATCTGTTACACAGACACTGAAGACTGGAGGTCTTATGATTATGTGTTCTTTGTTATCCATCCAAATACACTTCCCCTAAAAAAAAAGTCTTTCTTTTCTCTCTTCTCCCTCTTACTATGTTGGCTTCTGGATACTTTCCTTATTTCCCTTTTGATCTTTTCTGATTACATCAATTTATGATCTTGTTCAGCTCTTGAGAATATATCCTAGATATTTCAGCTTGTTTAGTTTCTACATTTGTCTTCCTAACCCTTTTGTTTGTTGTTGTTGCTTTGTTTTGCTTTTCTAACTTTTTCCCATTCCCCTACACATAGAAACCATCCTGTGTTAAGATTCCTCTTTTGACTAGACCCCTTCTGGATAATGTCTGTGCATCTTACCCTCTCCCCTTCTCACTTAACCTGATAAGGTTAAGTTCTCTTTAACTCAGATATATGCTTTTCATAACTTCACTTGAACCCATAGGTAATTGGATACTCAGTTACCCAGAATCTTTTGTCAAAACTGAATGTCTATCAAAATAAGTATATTAATTATACTGCATTTTATAGCCCTTCTGTAGAAAAAAACAGTGGATAAAATACCAGATCTACTTACCAATATGTTCCTATTGATCAAAAGCTGTCTTCAGGGAAAACTGATTCATTATTAAATTTGGGATTCCTCTTCAATAAGGTTTCCAAAATGCCAGGATTTCATATTAATATTAACATCATCTTGACACTTTGCTTAATCATGCTAGTCAATTTTAATGTGAATTTAATTGTATGGAAAAATTTTTGTCTTCATTCTTAGTTGCCAATATAATTAAAACTTCAAGTATACCAGGAAGACATAGCTCAGAGCAGAAGGAATTGGTTCCTAGAACAAAACCAAAGGTCTTTATATTCTATGTATCGGTGCAAATGCTTAAGTAAATTTACTGTCAGAAGCACAAAAAATGTGAGTCAGGATTTTAACTTCCTTACAAAAAGCTCCATCAGCTATGGAGTTTTAACCTAGAAAATGTAGCTAAGTAAATAAAATTAGATTCCTTCTTCTTCAAATTACATATTGATTTATTATGTCACATTTTCAAAAAGAACTAAAAATAAAAGCACTACAGAATTTATTGAAAGACCATAGAGGGAAAAAAAAAAAAAAAAACAAACCAACAAACCTTTACTGAGAGGGACACAGCAAATTTCTGAAGAATGGTACTAGCAGGTTCCAAATATTCCTTCTGTTCTCTGTTGATAAAACAAAACTCTTAAGTCACAAAGCTCTAGTAGTGCTTTTTCACCTTTTAATAAAGTGGAACAAAGAAGCTTTCAGAATAGAGAAACAAAGCAACAAAGAGCTACTGAGACATTAGAAACACAGCATTTAAAAATGAGATTTCATGCCCAGAAAAACCCTTCATTTTGGATTTTTTTCTTGACAGATTTTTTTTGGTCATATAAAGGAGGTATTCAGAATGAAACAAAAATATAGAGATTTTTTTTTTTTTTTTTTAATTTTTCTCCCTCAAGCTCTAAATAAACTACTGTCACAAGCAATATTAGAGAATACAGACTTAACCTACTCTGTTTGAAATGAAGCTGAATAGAAGTAAATAGAATAATCTCCAGTAATGTGTTTGTAGCAATTGCTTGAGATGGAAGATAATGTCAGAGAAAAGGACACAATCCCTGAAAATCCTCATACGTTAAATACGAGGCTTAGTCTTTAGAACCCCATTAAGGGACTGAACTGCATTTTTCAGAACAGCATCCCTGCCTCTTCCCTGCTTTGTGATCCCATACCATAGGCACACAGGGTGAGCAGATCTGTAAGCTTTTCAAATATGTCACCTGGCACACAGTTTAGGGAGTAGAAGAGAGCTATCAGGCAGTAGTTCCTTTGTGTTAACCTTATAAATAATTGTGCCACAGCCATGTGGTACAAGCACACATCCATCATGGGACTGGATTCCCAACACCATTACCTGTCCTGATGCATCAATCAGGATTTCAGTTTTTTGAAGAAGTCCAATGTACATACAAGTACATTGAAATGTTCGAATATGCGTATGAACACAAATATAAAGGTAGTGCTAATTTGTATCTATCCACAGTCTGACATAGGAAGAGAATACCCTTAAAAATTCTTAGGAACTTCCAAGTATGCAGTCTTTTTGTCTCATTTTCTAATGGAATTTTCCTTTTGTGCACCCTGAATTATTCAGATATTCCTCTTTTGGAGTGGAGCTGGGAGAAACTCAAATATATCCTCAAAACAGGAGAGCTTTCTCTTTTTCCTAAAATGGCTTTAATTTGCTGTGACTCTATACTTTGCCTATGTACCTAAAGATTGTAAACAGACATGTTTGTATAAAACACTGCATCCATGTTGCTGAATTGTCTCTCTGTGTTCATTGAAATATGAGGCAATATTAAGGGGTACTATTGTTCCATGTGTTGAATGTAAAAAGACCTGGCACAAGAAAATTCTCTGAAACAAAGATTCGGCCTTAGGATAGTTTTCTCTAAATAACCCTAAATAAGAACTGAAAAATAAAGATTTTGTCTCTAAACACACTGAATTTTGAAACACTGTTTCTGTCATGACTTGCTATGATTTTTGTAGACATTATGCTAAAAATTTTCACATTTTGAAGTATATGGTGATTTTTTTCATAAAGATGCTATACTGCTGAATTGTCACGTAAAAAAAAAATGTAATCTCTTAAGTAGTTAACTTAAGCAACAGATTTTAGGGATTCATGATTCTCCATCTTTTTCACAGATACTCAATGAAATGAGAAAAAGCAGCCAACCATGTTAAGAGGACTATCTTATGTCAGTGTTACATAACATTAGCCTGGAGCTATGTTAACTTCAAAATATAGATGTATGCATTTAGCTTTCTAAGATATTTGTGAAGAAGTTTAAGTAATGTAAAAACTTCTACTATTGCCCAACAGTGAAAATGTCTTTTTTTTTTTTTTTTCTGGCAGAAAACAGAAGTTTGATATAAGTTCTAAGTTTGGTATATTGACATGATACCATCTAATAAAACCTTACCTTTACTTTTCTATTTATTTCTACGGACTACAAGATAACTTGCATATTTAAGGATTTTATATGTCCTTGAAAAAAGAATGCAAGCATGAGACATTTATTAGTAAACGTAGTTCTTGGAAAATAACATACAGATTAATTTAGAAAGGGGAGGAGAATGGAGAGGGAAGAATAAGTATTTTTAACAAAACATTTAAAAACTGTGAAGAAGGAACATGGGGAATTCTCAGTGTTTGTGCTCCACAAAGACACAAGGGAAGAAAAAAAGTAGGTGAGGTCTATGATTGTTTTTTACTCATAAATAGCCTTATTCAGTCTTAGAAGAAAGTAACTTTTTTATCATTCCTTATCACTGACTTACAACAAACTAAAATAAACAAATTATCCATTAATTTGGAAATATACTTATCAGTGTAACAGGTAATATATACAAAAGCAAAACGTTGCTTCTCTATTTCTTCCCTCACACTGGTAACTTCAGAAATACATTTTTCAACTCCATTGTGGCAGTCCAGTGAAGTTCCCACTGACTGGAAAAGGGGAAACATAACCCCCATTTTAAAAAAGGAAAAAAAGGAAGACACGGGGAACTCCAGGACAGCCAGTCTCACCTCTGTGCCTGGGAAGATCATGGAACAGATCTTCCTGGAAGTTATGTTGAGGCACATGGAAGACAGGGAAGTGATTCAAGACAACCAGCATGGCTTCACCAAGGGCAAGTCCTGCCTGACCAACCTCGTGGCCTTCTAGGATGGAGTGACTACTTCCGTGGACATGGGAAGAGCTACGGACGTCATCTCTCTGGATCTCTGTGAGGCCTTTGACACGGTCCCCCACAACATCCTTCTCTCTAAATTGGAGAGTGTATTTGATGGGTGGACTGTCCAGTGGATGAGGAATTGGTTGGATGGTCATATCCTGAGGGTAGTGGTCAATGGCTCAATGTCCAGATGGAGATCGGTGACGAGTGGTGTCCCGCAGGGGTCCGTACTGGGACCAGTACTGTTTAATATCTTCATCAATGACATAGACAGTGGGATCGAGTGCACCCTCAGCAAGTTTGCAGATGACACCAATCTGAGTGCTGCAGCTGACATGCCTGAGGGATGGGATGCCATCCAGAGGGACCTGGACAAGCTCGAGAACTGGGTCCATGTGAACCTCCTGAGGTTTAACAAGGTCAAGGGCAAGGTCCTGCACCT
>NW_009210592.1:0-41920 GCF_000690835.1 Fulmarus glacialis
CTCTGTCCCAGCCAGAACCAGGACAAAGGTCTTTTCCAACCTAAACGTTTCTATGATTCTATGATTGATTTCCTAAGGTTCTTGTAGGCAAATGATGAAGATGCCTCACGTTTAAGTTGTATTTGGGAAGCTCTTTATGTCCATTGGAGAGTGACTTGAATGTGAAGATGAGGGGGAAGATAAGGAGGAAGCTGAGGTTAAGATAGGGAAGGGTCCTTCTGCTATTGTGGCTTGGATTTTTGTTTTCTGATTTGTTGTTTGTTTATTTGTTTGTTTGTTTTAAAAACTGTTTAGTTGTCTCTTAGATTTAGATTGCCACCATCAGTTGTTATAGATGTTAAGACTCCACTTTAAAGCAAAGACTCCAGTGTTCAAGTGAACAAAACCCATTGTACACACAGTAATATACCTCAAATCTTACGATGTCTAAGGGTTTACAGATTTCACTGTGCTGAAAGACCTTGTGAAGCAATTACAGCACTTGTTGCCTGATTTCAGCACAAGTTTCTGAGTGTGCTGCCATAGAAATAGCATGTGAAAAAGAATCTGGTTTAGGAACATGGTTTGCCAGTTTGACCCTTTGATTTTCTAAGTCGTTTCTAGATGATAATGATTAAACTGTAGAGTGAAATCTTAAAACTTATGCTGAATGCTCACCTTCTGGGAAACAGAACAGGCTCTTTCTTTTGTACGTTTATATAATTTTCAAGAAGGAGCATTGAATTAATATGCAACACTGGTTGTATCTCCAAAAAAGTGTGTAAATATGAAATGTATTGAATTTTAAAATAGAAAATCAGAGTCCTAAGAAACGTTAGCAAAATAGGAAACATACATACAAAAATGTTTTAAAAGAGTTAAGAACAAGCCAGTCACTCTTTACATCAAATGGTTGTAGCCTTAACTACATTTCATGTGCAGTAAATCCATGAGCGTTTGTTGACATTATTTTGAAGTAAATCTTTCTCTGTTCATCATGAGACAATAGAATCTTTTATTCTCTTTATCTGATTTAAGATGCACCTTAAAGGGCAGACTCACCATAAAAATATGGCCATCTTTGGCCCATAAAGAATTATTTTTGTGCTAATGGATTGGAAAGATTGTCTACAACAATTTTTTTCATAGAGTTGAGAAATACATATCATTTCATTACATGAAAGATACTACTTTCAAAGTCTTACAGTAGTGCATCTGCTGTAATCAAAAGCTTATCAGTCAAGTAAAATGCTTTAAAAGAATTAGACTTAAAGGTTATCATAATGGCTTTGATTTAACCTTCTTCCTGATGTATATTTTGTTCCTCTTTGGAAGTGCAATCTTCACATAAGCTAATGTAGTTAACGACATTGAAGTATGTTCTCTTGACAGTCAGATGGGTCTATGGACTGCATATAAATCACTCAAAATATAGTGCTTGTTTACTTGTAGAAACTTTTGTAGGCTTGTTGGATGCATTTGGTAGGTAACTGTTTTTCTTTCACTTATTTATACTTTACCTAGCCTTACACATTTAATAGGAGCATACTGTATCCAAGTTAAATCACCTGATAGTCTTGGAATCTCTGAAATAAAAATTTTAATGTTTTCTTCATTTTCATTTCTTTGCTGTCTTACTGTACCTGAATTTAAACAACAACAACAAAAAGTTTAGAAGTCTCTGAAAATAGTTAATTTCAGTAAGAATTTAAAAAATCAGTATTTTATTAATCTCTTTCGGTTCTGAGACTGTTTTGCCTGAAAACGGGTATAGATAATAAAATTCATCTTAACTGCAAAAGACTACCTAATGAAAACTCTTTGAACACAACTAGAGTTAGCTGGAAGATTTTTTTGTACTGCTTCTCATGATGAAAGATGCCCTGATAGTGAAATGAAATCCTTATGGCGCTTCTGGTAAACCAGCTGTAAGCAGATAGATACTGAGTTCATACATTTAGGTTTTCATAAAGAACAAATTTCATCAACTGTACCTCTCTTATTAATTTTCTTTGTTGCTAATAATTAAGAGTGGTTAATTTGGAATGTGATTTTTATGAATTTTGGGGATTGGATCTTAAATTAGGAACTTGACTTGAGGAACTGAGGACATTCTTTACTATATTTGGGGTTTCTGGGAAGTTGGAATTGCACAGTGCTTCACAAGATGAGATCAATTTAAATTCTTCTTGCACAGGATGTACTAACGTCTAGCTGCTACGCAATATTGGAATACAGTTTTATAATCAGATACAATTTTGAAGACCCAACAAATGTCTGTTCATACTTTTTAATCATATACTTAAGTTGCACTTAAATATAAAATATTTTAAAATAAGAAATCTTTCCTATCCATTACTGGAAGACATTACTGTTTCCAGGAAAAATTTTCTGTAGATAAGCAATGTATATTGTGTGTGATACAATCTAGTGACTTCTCTTCCAAGCACCTGGCTGTGTAGTGGGGTTTTTGTTTATTTGTTTGTTTTAGAGCTGCCTGAAGGTATTGCTGTGACTTTCTGTGGGGTTTTGCTCTGTGTCTTTGCAGTTACTGTTTCTGCAGTTTCACAGTGGCTGTAATGGCAACATGCTTTAGTTGCAGAACGCGCTACTGTGCATCCCTTTGTTGTGAATTATCCAAAAAAAATGGGTAATTTGTGATGCAAACAATAAAGGGTTGGCAAAATAATTTTTAATCATAATGTTCAGTCTGCATATTGGCAAGGAGAGGGCAGTCAACAAGTGTCATCTTTCTTATTGTAACCTCAGTTGTCCTATATTTCCTACTTTGTTTAGGATCTTTAAACTAGTCAATCTCTTGCCAGCCTGTTCTCTCCTGTTCCTCATATGCAAGTCAGAGAAATCCCTCTCCAGCAAAGCTGCTCTACTTCTTCCCTATTTTGCCTGGACCAACCTGCAGCCTCCCCTAACAATTCTCAGGCGCAGTTCAGAAGTTGGCAAGAGCTGAGAAATTGAGAGTTGGATGTTGCCACCAGCATTTAAATAATGTTTTACTGTATGCTTGTAGGCTGTTCCGTGCCATCTGGCCTCATGACCAGAGAACAGCCCCAGGTATTAATATAGGCATGGCATTAGTGGTCTAACGTAGTTGAATCACCAGTCTGTCCAGCAAGACATAACTTTAATGACTATAAAGGTCATTAAAACTCATTACCAGTTTGTTCAATGAGTCACCTTAAAGTACTTCTGAGAGGACTTGTTTAGATTTATCATGGACAGTTATTGACTGCTGTATGGAGAATCATTCAAGCATTAGATGTCCACTAGATGCCGAGGCTCTACTCCGAAGTAAAAAGTCTAATCTGCAGCAGAGGTTTTACTATCACACAAAGATGCCAGCACAAAAGAAGGATGACAAGAAAAGCAGAATACCAGAAACTAAATTAAGCTCACAACATGGAATTTCAGCATCTGAAATATATTTCATTTTCTGCCGAGCGGATTGAGGATAAACAAAGCATATGTGTTCAAGTCCAATTCTAAATCCATTCTGGAACTAGAAAATCAGCAGTTCTCTCTTTAGAAGCTAGTAATAATGTAATACAAGTTTAGATTTGTCATACTAAATGTTATGGGACTCTTAACTAAGAGTAGTGTTACAGTTTGCCCTTTATCTGGTTTCAGGGTTAAGAATGCTTCTGCATAAGCTATTGTTATTTTTTGATTCCTCCAACTTGAAAGCCTATCCTGAAAGAGGTCTCAGTGACTGTGTAAACTTCACTCAGCAGCAGGAAGAATGATGGTGATGGAGATGGAAAAGGCTGAGGTAGTCAATGCCTTCTTTGCCTCAGTCTTTACCTTCAGGTGGCCTTCAGGTCCCAGAGACCAGTAGGAAGGCCTGAACTAAGGCAGACTTACCCTTGGTACAGGGATAACAGGTTAGGGAACATTTTAAACAAACTGGACATACATGAGTCCATGGGACCTGATAGGATGCAACCACAAATGGTGAGGAAGCCGGCTGATGTCGCTGTCAGGCTAGTCCTGGCAGTCTTTGAAAGCTCATGGCAATCAGGGGAGCTTCCTGAGGACTGGAAGAGAGCAAATGTGACTCCTGTTCAAGAGGGGCAAGAAAGAGGACTCAGGGAACTACTGGCCAGTCACCCTGGGAAAGTGATGGAGCAAATCATAACCCATTTCCAAACATAAGAGAAGTAGATGACTGGGAGCAGTCAGCGTGTTTGTACGAAGGGGAAATCATGCGTTACCAACTTGATAGCCTTCTAAAACAAGACAGCTGGCTTGGTGGATGACAGGAGAGCAAAGGATGCTGTTTATCTCAACGTTAGAAAGGCTTTTGACAGTATCTCCTGCAACATGTTCATAGACAAAATGATGAAATACAAACTAGATGAATGGACAGTGAGAGGTGGGTTGAAAACTGAGCTGCCAGGCTGACCAGGTTGTGATTAGCAGCACGAAGCCTAGCTGGAGGTCAGTCACTAACAGTGTAGCCCAGGGGTCGATACTGGGGCCAGTACGGTTTATCGGGAATCTCATGAACAAAAGGAAAAGTCAAGTTAATACGATTTTACCACAGTTTTGTTCAATATTTCCCCTACTACTTCTACAAGTACTTTGGTTCATAATCCACTGTGTATTACTGAAAATCATACCAATTCTCTTACTCCACTTTCCAAGATTCTTGTAATTGTTTAGGCATTTCCTGACTCTTCTTTTTATTGGCAATCTTCCCCACTAAATATTACCAGAAAACATCATCTACTGTTTTTTTTGCTTTTTGTGAAAGATAAATAGTAAAATTGTCAAGCAATCCTATAGACCTACATTAAACTTCATTGTGTGTTGCCTATAGGCAATGCCTATTGTTGCAGGAGTTGCAAATAGCTTTCTTTTCTCATCTCCTCTGCTTTCCTCCACTCCTGATACTTGCGGGAGGAATAGCAGAAGGAACTTCCATGTGCAGTAGCATTGCTCCATTCTCACAGTAGAGGTCTAGAAGAAACAGGTGCAGTTCCTTCAACAGATTTATCATCCTTTTTATTAGATGGTTTCAGATTTTCACTTTGATCTCAATTTTAGGTATAGGTGGCTAAATTTAGTATTTAAAACAGTTTTTAGGGAAATAAATAGTCTATATTTATAAATAGAAATAAATAGATTGTGCTTCAAGCTGAAGATGATAAGAAATGGCTCTGTGCTCTGCTAGTGGCTTTGCATCTTAAAAGGCTTGCTAGTCCCAAAAAAGGAACAGCCTGTGGAGAAAGCCAGCATCACTATTTTTGGGGTTTTAACTAGGAATGTTTTGTGATCTGGACAACTGGGGTGTCATCTTTCCAAACTCAGACATTTGCTGAATAGATGTCTGTACCTAAGCTAGTCACTGCAAGCTCCCTTTACAGTCATTGGAGAGAAACAGATATTTAGAGTTTAATCCATGTGATCTGTGGTAGATACCAGTATTAAAATGGGATGAATCAGTTCTTATTTCTTTATACTGACTAGAAGACATCCAAGCTGAGTAGCTGAAATGAGGTTATATTGTAAACATCTGCATTAAGTCAAATAAGTCCCACCTCTGTAGTCTGCCTTTAGCTTTTCGATTCTAGCCAAGCAGGGACCACGTACATATGTACAGGAAGAGAGTGAAGGGGTGAATTGCTTCCATTCTTTCATAGATTGATATCACCAAGTGTTTCTTCAAACAATGTTGCTTGCCCCTACATTGGTGATTCATAAGCCAAGCTCTCAAAATTATGACATGATTATTTCTGAAACCTCAGGTTTTAGAATAATAAAGCATGGGGCTTGCATGCTTCTCAATCATAAATTGCTGTTGTCTTTTTAAATAATTATTAGTTACAATGTTTGTCCATATTCATGAACACTTATTTCACTTTATTTTTAATAAAGCATTATTGATTCTTTTAAAAACTCCAACATTATGTTTACTAACACAAAATTCAAACACCTTGAACATAAAGTGTCTCTTCATACACAACCATTCTTTTGGTATTCCATCAATGCTGTGAAACTTATCCTGCACTTTATCGCCAACCAGGGTGGCACGCTGAGGTCCCTCACCTGCAGAAGATACAGACTGTCACTAGCATTGATGCCAGTTGCCACAGTCCTGTTTTCTGCTCTGTGAGCTCTGAACTGCTTTGAGTAACTTCATGTGGGTATTCTAGCATGTTAAATACACAGTGTAACATCCCTACTTCCCCTTGTTGTTAAAAAAAGCCCCAACGAATCCCTTATCTTATGTCCCCATCCATTCATGCCTAGCAGAATGCTAGAATGCTGGAAAACATAAAAATACGAAATATTATATGCATAGTATTTACTCCAGAGCTTAAATGATAGACAGTCATGTGTTAACGACACATGGGACCTCTGACATTATTCTGGTGCAATGTTGTATCATCAGTTGCCTTCTGGTGAAGTTTCCCCCAGAACTGAAGGGATGGTACTGTCTTCTGTCATTTGTTGCTCCTATTTAGAGCAACTCTAGAAGAAATGAATGTCATAGACTGTGTTCTGCATTTGACTATAGTGAGTCTGTGTAACACATGCACAATATGTACAACAGCACAATATGTCCCTGTTGTGAAGATATCCTCTAAGTTCCAGGAGACACCAAGACATCGTGGTCTAGAATGACCTTTCAAAGAGTTGGGGATTCTGTCTGTTTGAAGACTTTATTGTTTTGTGAAGGACAAAATGAGATTTCTTTCAGAATTTTTGTGGATGATCTTGATGCAAACAAACCTTTGTGAAAAAGGAATAAAATTAGTTACGTGTATTGACAATATGAATGACACATCTTCATTTAACTATCTTCAGTATTCTTTAGCATGCTCAACACTATTTCTTTGCATCACTCAGGTGCTGAATGCACATTCTTTTAATTTCTTGTATTATAAGTATGCTGCTTTGTAAAGACTTTTGATTGTTCAGTATTTAAGATGAATTTGAAAGGAGAACGTTGCTGCATGGAAGCTCCTTTCCATATCCCCAGAGAAACACATTAAAAGGGAATAATATGTATGTGCATATATACTGATAAGTAAAATATATCTGAGATATTTAATTCATGGTTCCTTTTTTTTTTTTTATTCTTTTTTTTTTTTTAAGATCACCATACCTTCAATTAAGCAGTCCAAATTCACTTTAGGTACAGATTGCCAGCTGTGTGTCCATGGGCACAACTACACTGAAGAGGATCTTTTGGCTAGGTATGCTCCTTTTTTCTCTGGAGCTGACCTTCCTTTCTTCTACATTTCATTAGCTGGGTTCTGCCTGCTGGCAGAGTAAGTCTCTGTGGGCTGTTCTCCCACCAGTGTTTATCCCAGGGAAGAAAGCTGCACCAAAAGCCTGTAAATTTGCATTTATATTCCCATACCCCAGAACTGTAATGAGTGGATTTTGTTTTAAGATTCTCTGTGTGAATAAAATTTCTTTATTTTTCTCTTTATGCCATTTTCAATCTGGTTTTCTTTGTGTCGTATGTGGAGTAGGCAACGTAGGGATCTATATCAGCTTAATATTGTAATCTGCTGATGAAACCTTAAAAAACAAATATGAGTTGCAGTAGTTGCTTTTTAATAATAGCGTACAACCTGTTGTCCACATAGATGGATATCTTAGATTAATTATTTTGATCTGATTGTATATTATTGAGAATTAATAGTGTTGCGTATGTAAGTATATGTGAAATACGATGTTTGCGTCTCATAGACTAGAGCTGACTCCATAAGTATCTGTTTTAGCATTTGCAAATAGTTTAACCCGGAACTAGCATTACCTATAATAGCTCTGCCAGAAGATTCTTCTGTTTTGTCTGGCTACTCTGCATTATTATACATGGACCAGAAATAAAGACATTCTCTGGCCTGACCTATGCAGAGATCAGACTGATTATCAGTGTCCATTCTGGCTTTTAAAATCTTCAAGCTCATTTTCTGGCTGTGCTTCTTGTAATTAGACCGAGACTGTATCTGTTCCTGCAACAGCCGAAGTTTACTAGCGGCTCAGCCAGAAAAGTGGCTTGGAAGAATGTTCTTACTATAAAATGCAGTGCCTGTTATAGGTGTTTGTAAATGCATATGAGCAGTTGGGAAAGCTATTTAACCACATAATACCTATGAAAAGTATATCTTTGATTTTTTTAAACTTTTTTTTTCAATTTAAAAACACTATTTTCCTTTGCTTCTTTCTCCCACCTAAACACCCATGCAGCCTCCCTTGTGTTGACCATAGAGATCATGTGCCTCTGTGGAGAGATTCATAACCTCATTCATCAACTGAAGGTAGCACTGTAGCCTCAATCGTATTCCCAAAAACACATACCTCCTTCCCAAATCAAATTTGTGCTCCTAACTAGTGCCACTATAAGGAGATGGAAATTATAGGGGAGAGGATGGAAGAACTTCACAGCTTTTCCAACAGTAGCACAATCTTAGATTAGCTTAAGTCAAACATGAAAACACACCCTGGGTCAAATCTGTCATATTATCAGAAGAGGAAGAAGTATCCTTATGTTCTTGGGGAAGTTTCCATTTTATAAAGGATTCTGTCTGTGCTGATGCTGTGGTTTTAGTTCACTGAATTAGTCAGTAGGTAGCGATGACCTCCCTTGATCTGTGGAAGAGTTCAGGCAACGTTCGTGCGTTAGTGCCCTGTGTGAGTCGGGAGGATACAGTGTCACTGAGCACCAGTACCTGACCAAGCATAAGCTCAAGTTCCACATTCAGAACTGCAGCCCAGTGCTGCTTGCAGCTCCACTGCAAGATTTCAAAGCATGTGAATCACAGTTCTTATTTTCTATGATCACCATTCTCTTTTGAATTAGGTTGTTATAAGAGTTCACTGGGTTTTTCTCCAGATCTAAGCATAACATTCAAATACTTGAATAAAAGTAGTCTGGGTCAGTGGATTGTTTGCAGTTATATGTCCTCTATTTTAGATTTCATTTCATGGCTGAGAAGCCAATCCAGAGATGAAAAGGAAAGAACCTATTTTCCTCTTCTGATCTGGTGAAAGAAAAAATGTGGGAGAGGATGAGATCTACTCATTTTAATAACTTCAAAAAAAATTAGTTTAGATTTTCAAAGCCTTTAATGATGCAGTAGACAAACAAGTACTAGGAGTTTGATACTTAACCAGATTAGGCACTTAATAATCTACAAAGCAAGTATTAGATATTTCAGGAGCTAAATACCTTTGAAAATCTAGCCTGTAGTGACTCAAAATCATTAATCATTTTAAGTGTAGCTAAAGTAACTATAATTACTACTGTCTTTACTAGGAAATCATTCAATTTTAAATGTGACATCTTTTTGTGCTTTCTTCCTTGGGTACTAAGGCAAAAACAGTGTTTTTTCTTTTAGTTAATAAAAAGCATATTGTAAATTTTGTTTTGTACATTTTTTCACTAAATTGCAATTTCCATTCAAATGTAGCATGAGCGAAACCTTGAGTAACATTACCCTCTTAAACAGGAAGAAGGTCGTTTGCCTTTTTCCAGCATAAGCAGGGAGCTGTGTTAGACCTCGTAGCTCTCAGAAGACCAAGATGTTTTTTAGATTAGCAGGAAGGGACAGACTCTGGATATAAAAGACCCAATTACAAACACTGCACATATATTTAACTTGGCCTCTGTGAGGAGACTGGTGCTTCTACAGAGAAGCAGCAAGTCGGAGGATGCTGGAGATCTATTACATTGCCTGTGCCCAGATGGAGGAGTTGCTTTTGCAAAACCTTCACAACAGCAAGGGAGAGCCCTTGCACAAGTGCTCATCCGTTTGAAAGTACTATGTTGGGGGGCGGGGGGGGAAACAGCAAAGAAAAACTCTGTCTCTGAAATTGAGATCTTTCCTGCTACAGGTTACTTCAAAAGGTGAAATAATACATCCTTATAGATAATGTTTTAATTTAAAAAAAAAAAAGTTTTGCTTCTCTATACTTTAAAAAAATACAGGAAAGATTTTGCAAGTCAGAACAAGTGTTCTTATGTAAGACCAATGAAGGTTTTTTTTTAAACCAAAGTGTTACCTCCTATCTAGACGGCATCTAAGCACGCCGTTGTGCAAGTAAGGGTATAGTAAATCCCGTATGCTGTGTCTCACCAGCGCTTGCCTAGGAGGGTTATACGGAAAGAGATTTCAAAACTACATAAAACAAGACACTTTCCCTTCAACAACTGATTAGGATTGAGATGGTTTACTGGCATGAGTTCTTCGAAGAACAGAGAAAATAATTTTGAGTAGTAACAGGAGAGCGCTAAGCAGAAGCTGTAACCGAAGGGTCGTCTGCATATAATGAGGAGGAGCGTGAGGCAAAAACAACCATGAGAAACAGAAATTTCACTGTAAAATCATATGGCCTGATTTTTCCTGACACTACCTCACTGCAGTCATTTATATAAAGTTGCTGTAAAACAGCCAGTGGTTTGAGTCATGAAGATTTTTGCTGATAGCTATTTATGTTTACTTTGGATATACAGAAATATTTTCAAAAGGATGAAGGGCACGGTGATTGACAGCCTAGCTATCAAAGGTATCAAGTGAACTAAGAAGTGTATGTTCATGTGTGTGCCCTGTTTATAAACTGCAGTCAGGGGAAGAAAAAATTTTTTTTTTGTCTACCACCTGGCATGACTTCTTAGGTAATCCTGATTTCTGAAGCATTACTTCTTCCCACCTTGAAACAAAAAAGAAGTTTTAAAAGTTGTAGATGTTACCCAGCTGAGTCATTAGGTCCCTGGTCTAACTAGAGGTAGCGCTAGTCTGAGCTACCTGAACCTGAACTTTGGATCTTTCTGTCAGCACTTCTCAGTAAAATGAGAAGAAAGCTCCTTATCCCATAATGAGCCAAGGCTCCAGCTGTGCCAAGCACTTCACTCACAGCAAGGGCCTAAGTCCTCCTCTGAAGGATGTACAGATTGTTTGTGACAGTGTGTGGCAGTACATGTCAGGGAGTGGGGAAAGTTGATGCAGTGATACGTACAATTTGATACTTCTTCATCATTTGAAAGAGTGGTAAAAACTGTTGTTAGTTATCTAAGATCAGCTAATCCTGATGGCGCTCAGTTTCCCTGTTTCAGCCGGGTAATTCTTACGCAGGTGTTGCAAGAGGTAGCATTTTTTGGAATAATTCAGGGTGAACGCTGTATCCATAAGACCCGTCTGAGGGAGCTGTGGAGGTGTTTGCGTTACACGGGCACGCGTGTGCCAGCTCAGACCTGGTGCCTGCCTGGTCTGACGGCCTCTCTCTGATAGGGGGCAGAGCTCGATACCTGACAGGAAAGTGTAAGAGGCTGCGTGTGTAGTACAGTCTGATCCTGTGTCCATCTCATCTTGATCTGGAGCAGATGGAAGTTGGTTGAAACCTTTCCAACATGTTTATTCTCATTTTATGAGAAGTAAAAAATCAACTTCTCTTCTAAGGGTGATGTTGCTAGTAGATCAAAGGGACATTAGCAGAAGGATACCTTTCTACAGAGTAATGAAAACATTGAGGTGTGAGTATCCAAATAGGTCAGCCAGAAAGGAAGAAGTGTTAATAATTAAAGACAAACTAGAGAATGGAAAGGAAAGTTTAAAAAAAGAACAAGTAAGCAAGTAGCTTATCACAAGAGTGTCTTATTTAAAGTCAGGGAAAGCTTTAAGAACTGCTGTGGCAGAATTAAGAGAAAGAAAATATATCTGTAAATGTATTTCAGATTCAGGAAAACATTTGTGTTAAAAATCACACTTCAAGAAGTGCATACCTTGAGATAAGAACTGTCTGACGGGTGGACTAGTATTTGAGAGCAAATCGGAGCTACTGCATTGAAAATTCCTCCTCCTAATTAGATAATCAATGAAAACATCATACACGTGCAGCGTATCACAAGGAGGTATCTTGTGGAAAACGAGTATTTTGAACACGTCATTCTACAGGGGAGACAAAACCAGGAAAACTGAAGTGTGTGATGTGGTTTGTGTTTGGGTCAGGAATTTGGCATCAGCTCACCACTCTGGGTGGGTACAACCCCCTCCTTGTCTGCCTCCCTCTGCTTCCCATCACATCTCCAAAGAGTCAGGAGCTTTTCCTTTTCCAAGGCAGGTTCCCAGCTGGCTGCCTCCTGCATGCCTGGGGAGGGAGGGCAGAGGGGGGGTTGCCCCGGCTCCATCGCCCTGGGAGTAGAGGGGGAAATCTGTGCCTGAACCTCAGGGTGTGCCTGCTAGTGGCGAGCACGAGAATGAGGAGAAGAAAAGCTGAGAAGTCTTATGATCTCAGATATAGTAACATGCAGTAATTTTTAGCCATTCCCAGAGACCCTGTAAAAACAAGCAGTTGCTTTGAGCAACCTGATCTAGTGAAAGATGTCCCTGCCCATGGCAGGGGGTTGGACTTGATAATCTTCAAAGGTCCCTTCCAATGCAAACCATTCTGCAATTCTATGAATATCTAATGATGGGCATGCTCCAACCCTTTCCCTTCCTGGCTTCCACTTCTCTGCCCTCTCGCAGAGCTTGCTGTGAGGAGGGTAGAAAAGGTACAACTACATTGCAGAAGGAAAGTGGAAGAGGCCCTGATTACGACCTAATTACGGCCCTAAATTTTTGAGTATTTGGGGGTTCAGTCTGTGCATTGTGTAATGAAATTTTGTAACTTGAGGAAAAGAGGGACAGCCACAACCTCTGCATTCCCTCTGTCCTAGGCTCTGTGTGACCTGGTACCAGTCTCTTAGGCATAAGTTACCTAATGCAAATTATACTTTGAGTGGGTGGGTGGGGTTCAGTTACTAAATCTCGTCTCTGAGGCAAGCACCCAAAATTAGAGGCACCATCAATGGCTGTTTGGAAATTTCCTGCTGTGAGGAAGTTCTGACATGTCATGCTGGGACGTTTGGAGAGTATGCTATCTAATCTTGTCTGTTAAATATAGGTAAGGGTTTGTAACAAAACTGAGAAGGAAATAAGTTTACAGGATTCCAATAATGGAAAACAGCTTGTTTGGGGATGGTGTCTGGAAACTAAGGTGAAGAGCAGGAAGAAAATACGACTCAAGTTATTCTTCATGCCTGCTGATGCCTGTAGGCTGTGCTTGCAGGACGCAGGCTGCATTTTGACTTGCACAGCAGTATTTCTTGTGTCAGTGTTGCCTGAGTCCGTGTCCCAGTGGTAGCGGTGCAGATTTCAAATTGGCTTATAGGATGGTATATTTTCAGCACATGTATTGTAGGTCTGGGCAAACGAAATTTGTTCCTGGCTGGCTGTTGCTTCCAGAGGATGTTCAGCTAAGGAGAAACTCAGAGATGAACAGCGGAGTCCTAAGAGGACATGTCAGTTTGACAGCTCCAAAGCAAAGTCAAAAGAAGGATAACAGTACTTTGAATCTTGAAGGCATAATTCCAACATCAACTAATTAATCCTCTGCAAAATGCCTAATAGGTAGTTATCATTTGTTATTTACAGATAAGTCACAAGCCCCTTACAAACTATTTAATTACTCTTATGAATTCACTGAACAAGATGAGGATGGGATCTGGGTGACACATGAATCTATCATGTATCTGTTAAAATATTTTAATTTTATTCTATTAAATTATATTTAATAGGCTTCTATTCAAATATTTTATATAATTATACCCAAATTGCCTGATATCCTTCTCCAGAAATACAAACATGTGCTTCATTTCTATGCTCCTATATTCCATTCTGACAGTTTACAATGTAAACATATATTCCCTATGCATTATTTACTGTTCTACTGCTTCTGCCTGTTTTGCTTTTCATCACTAGGTGGCAATATCTTAACAGTCAGCTACAAACACAAGGCCAAACAAAATGGTGCAGCAAAACTAGTGAAACATAAACTAAGAAGGATTTCTATTGCTTTATTTAGAGCTTATCACATTAAATTAGGTGTGCGTAATGAAATCTTATTTTGTGCAGTGCTTTCTATCACTTTGTACTTTTAATTTGGACCCTAGCAAGGTGTTTATTTTACCTTGTTAAATCATGAGACATTATAGGTACATCGAGTTCAGTTGGTTTAGATAACAATTTTGATTTTCATTTTAAGAAAGGACATTAGTAACGCATGTGTACAAGCTGCTTTGTTAATGTTTGGCTTGAATTGTTTTGTGTTATGCAAGCTGTAATAAGAAAAGCAAAAAAAAAACCTTGTAAATATTTTAATATAAGGAAAGAAGTGCATAAACTCAACAAATGCCAAGAAAGAAGAAAAAAAACTCACTACATATAAATACTGTGTTTTTTTCTGCTTAAATGTAAAAATATTATTCCATTTTTTGTTGCTGGCTTACACGTGGACTTGTCGCTTTACAAATAATACAAAGACACGTAATTTTTTTCATTGTTTCTTTTTTTCCTCCTGAAACCAAAGGGGGCAAATCAGATACCTAAACATAGGTGTCTAGGAGAAAGCCTCCGACTGCTTCAGAAGGCTGTGGATCTAATGTAGGTCTTGTCGTATCTGCCAGTCTCTGTGAACAGCTCACATACCTTAGGATATCTATAATCACACTAGACACCTATATTTAGGCACCTGAATACCATTAGACTATAACCAGTATCCATCTGAAAGCTAGTGCAGTCTTTCAAGAGTAGATCATAAAGATGTTCCAAGTAGTTTTATTAAAGAGGGGAATGTGAAATCATGAATGCAATGCAGTATATCCCCGGATGTGATAATACAATAGATCCTTTTTGTTTTCATCTGTTAGGTGTGTTCTGCACTGGAACCAAATCGATCTGGGAATCATTCTTTGTAGGGTTGCTTTATTTTGCCCAAGAGGACTAGATCGTATGAAAACCACAGAGACCCTAATAAGCAGCCCTTACTTATTCCTTGGGGGGAAAACTCCAGACAGCCAAACTTTTATACAAACTGTACCAGTGTAAATCCAAGCTGATTCTGCGGAAATCAGAGACACGGGTGTAATTCAGCGTACAGCACTATCTGGTTAAAAGGACATAGCATTTGGCCGAAACTAAGGAGGAAAAGCTCTATGGCTTGGTGAAGCCATAGAAAATGAAAAACCATGTTTAAACTTCCAGCAGTTCGGTAAAGCTACTTTTGGCTTTGGGATCTGTGTCCATATCACTACCTGGAAGCTGTGGGGAGCTGGGCAGGAGCAGAATGATTGACACCTAGCAAAGGTAGAAGCAAGGTATTAAGCACAAGCTGAGCAAATAAAAAGTTGTGTTTTGCTTAAGTTTTTTGCTGGATTAGGGCTGAAGTGCTCCTATCTTGCAGGATGACACTGTAGGAGAGACAGGGTTATAAAGATGTATCACTGCAGACCAAGGAGGCTTTGTAGCGTTAGCAGATATTTGTGCACTCATAAATAACAACCACTGTGGTTTATTGATGGAGTTTGAATAAAAGTCCTTAGAGATCAAAAATATAATCACCTGCTACATAAGTTAAAAGACTTACTCTGTTAGCAACAAATATGTAACACACTGTTCTACTTACTGATTTCTGCAACTAGAGGACAATCTGTGTGAGCGCTAGGAAAGAAATTATGTGTACAAAATTTGAATCTATAGTTTATATTTGCTTTGTTACTGTTGTCATCCCTTAGAGGCCTTCAACTACTCTTTGCATTTAGCCTCAGATTCTGAAGAGTTCACATTGCAAAATCCAAATAGATCCTTTCATACCAAGCTAAAATGAAAGATTGTGCAAGGACAGTGCTATATTCATATCCCCATGTGCTTTTTTAAGGATTCCTGCAAGCATTGCTCAGAACGTAGAGGACTAAAATGCCTGTATGGCAGTTATAAATAGTAGTCACTAAAAATGTAAACTAAATGGGTACCTATGCTACTAAATATTAAGAAATAAAAAGTACCCCATTTACAGAAGTAGTTACCCTAAGTATCATGTGTAGACAGTGAAGAGAAATAGGCTGCTTTGGAAAATAATTGTGCTCTGTACTGGAACTCTTGGGAACTCTTGAGTCATGCTGAAGGCACTCACCTCCTAGCGTAGGCATCTAAGCTGGATGCCTCAAGATAGATATTGTGAATACCTCCAGCAGCATGTATTTTTGTTATTCTTTTTCTTTTACTGAGTGAAAGTTTTGGAAGTCTATTTTTGAGATGTTTTGCAATGAAAATAGCTGTTCAGGCAGTGTTCTGCTCATGAGAACACTTCTGACTGTGCTGACGAACAGCTTCTCCCAACCTGTTTTTTCCGAAGTTGGGGCATGGAAACCACAGACTTTGTTCAGCCAGAGAAGGGTATAAGTCAGGTACCCAAGGCTCCTGGATATGTGCTACCTCTGATCTCAGAAAGCAGATGAGAGAACAGAAGGTGCACTGCATGTCATGAATGCAGAGTTTGAGTTACATACAAATGTTTATAATTGAAACAATGCTTCTGTTATCATGGTAATCAGCAGGTGCTTCATCATGGTAGACCTATGAAAAGCCCTACATTATGGATCTATGATTTCTTATGGTGAAAAAAATGTTACATTGTCATTAATTTATCGTAAACTCCCATGTAGTAAAACCATAAAAAGAAGCCCACTGTATCTGTAAATACGTAACACTGTAATATCCATCATCAGAAAGCTTCCTTAACTAACAGATTTTGTATGCTTATATCTGTCTATCTTTCACAACCTGGAATATGTAATTAAATTCTAAATATAATAAAGTCAAAAAGAATTAAAGTGGAAGCTGTATAACTTCAAAACTTCTTAGTCTTGTCAGTCTCCCTAAAATAAGTTCAGAGCACTAGATTAGAATGCTGCTGTTTCTGCCATTTCAGTGTTATACTTGTTTTAGGAGTGTTTCCAAAATGTGAGCAAAGCCATATTATCTGGAGGATGTCCTATTTGAGCAAATTTAGACTGGTAAATATTTAAATGAAGTTTAGCATTTAAAAGGTTTTTTAAGATTTTATGATTATTTAATGATAGAAATGAGTAAGATTTTAATTGGTTATACGTTTAATTTTAAAGAAGCTGTTAGAGCAAAAGTTAAATTTGGAGGTGTTTATGTTCTGGGTGGTACTTTGTAAAGCAGAATTGATAATGGAGGAGTATCAACCCTGAAGTAAATTTTAACAATGGTATTGAATACTGTGCTGCGAACGCCTGTATTAAAGTAGTGGGGTAGTTTTCCCTCCTGTAGCTCATTAGACTGCTCTCTGCATAATGTGAAAGTTGTATTCTGTATGAACTCTTTCATACGATGCCAAAAATATACAATTTAAGAGTGGTGGCATTTTTCATTATGACATCCATTAAGTTGTTCAATATTTTAGTACAACAGCATATTGTCAGTGGAAGTGCACAATAGGTAACCGTGTTCTTCAGAAAGAATACTAAAAGGTGAAAGCAGTGAGATTCTGCATTGTATGTTAATGTTGTGATGCAATGTTAAACAAAGACTACTATACATGAAATGGAATTACTTTGCCTCCAAATCACTTTGGAGAAAGTCAGTAAAAAAGGTGCTAGGGGATCTGCCACTCCTAGACAGAAGGCTGAATGTAGCTATAGCCTTTTTAATGTTAGTCCACAGGGAAGTGCAAGTAGGCATTGGGTGATACTTTAACATCCCAGACACAAACTCTACTTAAAATTGTCAAATCCAGATATCCTTGGCTGTGATAGCCCATTTTTTTCTTCACCAAGTGATCGCAAAACCAAGAAGAGATTGTGCTGGTTAGACTTGATAACTGGTGAAGACCAAGAAGGACAGGTGACAGGAACATTATTGGATCGTGTTCATACAAGCCGATTTGGGATAAGCAAGGATAGGCCTGCAGTTTTGAAAAAACAAACTAAATAAAGGGAACGGGTTAGTGACAGTGAAGAAAGCAGGGACTCGCCTACGGGGAATGTCTGAAATTTCTTTAACTTGAGAGCACCGAAAACAACCAACCAACACCACCTTGAACTTTTCATTCTGCCTGGGAGGGAAACGTGAGACCCTCAGGAGCATCCCGTAGGGTCCCACCAGTCACCCATCTCACCTGGTATTCTCCTCCCGACAGCAGCAGTAGAAGATGCTGTTTGGGAAGAGCGCATACTGGTATAGCCACTTTCTGCAGCCCATGCCTCTCATATGCCCCAGCGCATGCATTGCTGTGTTAGTGATGTTAGAGGGGAGTACTTTCCTGCCTGGTCCTTTTAGCATCCTTTATAGACCTAAATTTGTGCTTATTATCAGCATTTTGAAGCTGCTAATGCAGCTCCACGACCTCCAGTAGCAACAAGTTCCGGAAGCTCACAACTTCCTGAAGAAAGAAACACTTTCTTTTGTTTGTTTTAAACTGATCTCCCAGTTCTTTCATTGAATGCTCCACCATTCTTACAGAAAAGGACTGCAGTTATTGGAAGAGTCCCTATTGCATTGTTAGCAAAGACAGTTGTGGGTTGGAGGTTAGAGGGTGTCAATTTAAAGTGAGCACTATCAAAAGTTCAGATGAGTAAGAATAGGTGAAGGAATTAAAAGCAAATAGTTAAACATCCCTGGTCCTTTACAATTTTGAAACAAGAACATCAATTTTAAAGGGTCCAGTATCCAGTGAGGATGAAAGATAGACTAAGAATAAGATATGACCACTAAGTGAATGCCTTCCCTTTATTTTCCATAAGGATGGGGCCTTGTACAGGAACAGAGGTAGGAGGAATAATACAAACAAAATAAAAAATCAATTATGAGGTGGAAAAAAACCTCAAAGATCTTCAAATTCACGTTACAAAACCTAGATAACTTCCCATTCGTAGTAACAGAGGAACGGGCATATGAAGTTGCAGCTTGGGTAATAAAATTTTTGTTGAATCTATCAAAAGAGAGATTCTGCCTTGTACATATAAACCACAGAATGTATGGGGGGGAAAATAGTCTCTATCAACAGAGAGGCTGCTTGACCTCAGCCACACTCAAGGCTTTGACACAAAATTTGGTGGGAGATTATATTTAAGGGTGTGTGTTTAATTGAAAATTGGATAAAATCCAATACAGATTTAGGAAAGACAACTATTTGCAAATTAACCTTGTATTTTTATTTTCAACAAGAGAATTGTGATAAAATTAATATATCAGTCATCTTCAGAAAAGCATGTGATGTAGCACCACAGGGGAAATTATTACTTAAATCTTTGAACATAGGAATTAATGCAGTATTTGAGAGGATGAATAAGGACTTTCAAACCTATCTGGCATTGTCTTTGCTGAAAAATCAATTAGTGGGATGGTAGGAAGTCATCAGTCTTAGGTCTAGGGACTTGCCATATTTGGTATTAAATTTAACTTTAATTGTAAAAAGTTGGAGTGTGCTGGTTAAAATGTGATGGTACGATGAGGAGGCATTGTCAGTGAGGGAGGACGGGGACAGTGGGGGTCTCAGAAAAGAAACTGGGGGCCCAGAGTGACAGCAATGGGATGATATTTAACAGTATAGGGAGGAAGAGCTGATGAGATCTCTTTGATAGCTGGTGAGATCAAACCTGAGATACTCTGAACATTTCTGATAGTCCATGTTCACGGAAGGGTGTAAACTGGTTTTGAGTAAACTTCATTTAGGAATTGAAAGAAGGTTTATAAAGTGAGTTTCTACAACAGCCTTCCATTAGTGAGGACACAAAACCTTATCTCCAGATGAAGTATGTTTACAGAAGACATTTAGCATATTTTCAGTGAGAACCACGGGAGTTTGGTCTCAATGACCCTTGTGTTCCTGAGTTCCCAATCCAAGCATCAAATATTCTGCATACTGAAACTAAAAATAACATGCAAATATAATTGCTGACAAAGTTTTTAGAAGAATCAGCAGCAGACAAGCTCTATTTTGGCTCAGATACTGTAATTGTGAGATGCTGCAGGAAATTTATTCCACTAAGTGAGAAAAGAAGTACTGTTATGCTCAGGAAGTAGTATCTGGAAGGATGATACCAAGAATGTATGAAACAAAAAATATTTGGGAAACTGATTCTTCTTATTTTTCTTCATTACCATTAAAATATGCTAGTGATGTACTATGATTATTTGAAATAAAACTTTAGGAATATGGAAATTGTAGCTAGCAATTAAGTATTTTGTAGAAAATACAGAGATTAACAAGCAGTGAATTGCTTCTGCCTCATTTTCTTATGTGAATTCCTTATATGAACTCAGTTCTTTTTTAAAAAAACATTATTCAAGATAAAAATGACATCAAACTGAGAATTTTTTGTGGCTCTTTTGGAGGTGAATACCAGGCAGTGACCTCTCTGGTTTATTTGCCATTATGAATTCAGCTTTCTGTCTCTCATCTTTGTGGGGGGGACGGACAAAAAAAACTCAAGAAAAAAATGACAATGCGTTTTTCTGTAGCAGTGAAAGAAAAGCAGAAGCAGCCAGTCCGAATGCTGTGTTTTTAGTGCTCTGGAAGCGCTTCTCTTGTGCAACTGGGCTGAGGGAGAGCCTTTTTTTTCCAGCGTCACTGCAATCAGATATATGGGTGCAGCTCTGCTTTACCGCAGCATGATGCAGTTGTGTATAGTTCAGCGTGCTCTTCTTGGAAACAGGCGGAAGGAGAGCAGCTGACCAGAGCATGCAGAGGATATTCATTAGAGGGTGGGTTTTTTCCTAAAGCTAAAGAGTACGTGTGACATTCCTCCAGCTGCAGAAGAGACGGTTTCAGTGGGGCTTCAAGTTGATACTCGGTTCGCCAGAGGAGGTGCATACGCTCGGGCTATCAGCTGCTGACGGAAAAAAAGCTTCAGACAGGCAGACTGCACGTTATTAAAAGCACAGCTCAGACACCCTTCGGGAAGATACTCTAACTGTGCTTATGGAACAAGTGCTGTGGTACTGCATATGCCTTAACCGACTGGGAGAAATTTGCCTAGTTGTGGAATGGAATAAATGAAAATACATACTGAGGGGGTGAGGGAATAAAATACTCCGCAGATAGAATTAAGTACGAGCCCCGGAGGAAGAGCAAAGGACAAAAATCTCATGGTGTGTTTTTGTTGTTGTTGTTGAGCGCCTTTTTTTTTTTTTTTTTTTAATGAGCTTACCTACCATGAACGGAAGAAGTGGATCTGCGGAGACTTCATTTCCTCCTCTGACCCCTCGTTTACATCACTAACTGGTGACAGTCACATCTACATACATAGTACCTGCCACTTCAGCTGCTCAGAATTATAGAAGCCTCTTTGTATGCAGCAGACATGGCTAGCCAGCAGGATTCAGGCTTCTTTGAAATCAGTGAGCTTACCTACCATGAACGGAAGAAGTGGATCTGCGGAGACTTCATTTCCTCCTCTGACCCCTCGTTTACATCACTAACTGGTGACAGTCACATCTACATACATAGTACCTGCCACTTCAGCTGCTCAGAATTATAGAAGCCTCTTTGTATGCAGCAGACATGGCTAGCCAGCAGGATTCAGGCTTCTTTGAAATCAGTATCAAATATTTACTGAAATCCTGGAGCAATAGTGAGTAGCAGAAGAGTAATCTTTTCATATTATGCATTGCTTGGTAAATAGCTAGGATAACCTAAAGGATAAAATCTTGTATTTCTGTATGTTTGTGTTATATAAACCAAATAATTTTTGCTTTCGTCAGCTCAAAAAATCAGAATGTCAGAGATTTAAATACGTTTCATTAACTGCAAAGGCTGTAATGAGATTATACTAGATTTTGCTTGATTGAATTCTGAAGTTAGGCTGCTTTCTGGCTCTAATAGTACATTGCAGGGAGTGCATTCCAAACAGCGTTTCCTGCCTACATGTTTACTTGATTTGTTCAGGCTTTATCTAAATATTTTTTAAAATGCTGTTTAATCACAAGGGTGTGGCATTGCTCAGAAGTTGGTTTTTATTAATTGCGCACCGGGGACGAAAATATAGTGATTATACTTCAGGTCTGAAAGTCATTATTTTATGTGATGAAAAGCAAAACATCAGTTGCTTATAGCTGCACTTCCCACCCTCTATACTTAATTTCAGAATCTTATGCAATATTTTCATCCAGAAAGAATCCATCTGTTTATCTAATCCAGGCTGGTTTTTGCAGAATGTAAACAAATAGCATTTTAGTCTTCCTTGGTCTTTTCAGTATTGCTGTTCCTGATTTCCATTGCTGCTTAAATCACCCACTCTTTGGATTTTTAGCAATATTATGTAATAAATATTTCTGAATAAAATTTAGTGCTTGCAAATATATTCAGATTAGGTAAGGCCATAGGATAACTCTGGCAGAAATTTGCTTTTTAATTTAAAATACATGAACAGTATATTCCTTTTCTATAGAAGCTTGTATTAACAGTGCTAGATCTCCATAATTAACTGTTTTTAAAAGATAGAACACAATGTCTCTGGAAAAATCCAACTTGGCTATGTATGCAGTAAGGTTCTGATTATCCCACTATCTGTAATTTAATAACTTCTGCATAAAAGACTAGTATTTTAAAATTCTATGGTATAAAAAAATTGCAAAATCTGCTTAATACAAGGTGTGTATCTGAATACCTTTAAAGAAATGAAAATAACACTATGTTAGATGTGTGACATGCACGGCTTGTCTTCATTAAATGATATCCATAGAAACTGTATTTTGCCAGGTCATTTGTAACCTCAGTAACACTGTAGTGCTTGTTTGAATCTGTTTTTCTACCACAAGTGTGAAGCCACCAGGGAGTAATACTATTACTTAAACAGCATTGCTTATCTGCCCTCCTTCTAAAATATTTAGTGCATATTCATTCAAATCACTGATCTCACAAGGGCTGGAAGAGAATTTTATGGTTTAGTTACCTTTTTGGACTAATGTTAATCAAATACTGAGAACATAAGTGTGTATTGTGACAACACATATTTTATAACAAGGTAGTCCCGGTTTGTGACAGAAGAAAAACAAGTCACTTCGTGGTGCAGAGATCAAATCAGTTCTGGCATTATTTTTGTAATACACTACTGTAACTTTAAGACTAAGTAAAACTAGCACTTAAGAATATAAAAATGACTATATTATGGAATTAAATATAACATTTTAATCTTTTTTTTCCTTTTCCTCTACATTGAAGTATATTGCAAGTATTTAAAAACAGCAAAGATGTTTCTAGTCTGAAATTAGAAGTCCCTAAATGAAATTCTGTTTTAGAGAAATGGAAATAGTATATGAATAATTGGTATTTCTGACATGCTTTTAGCTGATAAACACACTTGCTACTGTATTTGAATAAACAGTAAGAGGAAATACAATAAATTAATCCGGGTTGACTTAAACCTGTTGCCAATTTTTTTTTTTTTTCCTTTCAGTCTGGAAGGCTGTGTTCATAAATCTGTACATATCCTTTCTAGCTGAAAAACAAACAATTTGATAAGAAGACAGTAGGGAGTTCAAAAGACCTAGGGCTTTCTTCAGCTCTGCTATGTGATGGGTGGAGCAGAGGAAAACACTTCCCTTGCTTGAGAAACTGCTGGGAAGCCTGCACATGCCTGCACAGGAACATGTTTTTTCAGAGAATAGGTGCTGTGTCTGCATACCCAAAAGCAGAAGTAAGCTATAAATTATGCGATGGCATTTACCTAGTAGAAAGAGGTCTAACATACTGTTTTCAAAGAAAAGTAAGTCTGGGCCCTACAGTATATATTTTGCTCGAATGGTAGTAGTGTAGAAGTGCTGTCCATGTATGTTTCTGTAAATGGGCACTTTAAAACAGTAGCTGTAAATAGCATTTATTCTTCCTGGGCTTTATAGTCCCACCAAAACCAGTCCTTTCTATTGATTTGTGTTTTGGCTTACACAGAGCATTAATATTTTCCAATAGGTTGCCAACCATACCCATTGCCCATACCATACCATGAAATATACTCAGTTATTCTACCTGGGATGACAATTTTCTCTGATTTTGCTATCATCTAAGATGTTTAAGAAACCAGCATTCTTGGCATGCTGGGCAGGATTTCAGTTCAGTGTCACACAGCACTTGCAGAGGTGTTCACCTAGCATGCTGCTTGGATTTTCATGTTCATCAGCCAGCTAAGGAGGCAGGTGATTTATGGGCACTGGAGTCAGTTCATTTTAGGTACCTGTTAACTTACTGTAATCAGGATGATACAATCGGTGGTGTGTTCTCAGTGAGCACGCACCCTTGTTCCTAGGGGACAAAAAAGCCGAGTCACAGTCTGGCCTTTGAATCATTCCACCAAACTGAGAGACCTCAAAATACTCTTTGTGCAGCTCTCAAAACAGACTTTTGCTCTGCACATGTCAATAAGATACCGCGCATGTCATGCAGTTCTGGAAAATATTTCTGTAATGTGTTGGAGATGGGATAAGAATTGGGATTCTCTAGCTGGAAAATAAGAATAATCTTTTTTTCTTTTTTAACTGATCTCATTTGTGTTTTGATGTTTTCTTAAATATTCAAGTATTTTTGAGCAATGCTGCATTAGTCAACTGCAAATTTTGTATTAGTCAACAACTGCATTAATCATTTGCATTATTTCTTTTTGAAATTACTGCTAAGATGGCGAGTGAGTGTGCTCACTTGGCCCACTGAGGTCAATAAGATGACGAGAATAAAATAGATCTCGCCAAAAGTAGGGTGATTAAGAGTCTTCTCCTTAGATTTGTTATGGAAATATTGCAAAATACTTTTTGTAAATAAATATTTGTAATTTATTCAAAGAATAACATATGAATCCAAAAGTTGAGAATTTGAATCTGCTCTTTCTTTAGACTGTTTTTACTTTTTGAATGAATCAGATGGTTAGATTTAGTCTGAATTTCATTTGGAAATGCATTTTTCCAGTTCATAATTAAAAAAAAATCTGAAGAATCAAAGTTTAAAAATTAAGCTACAAGAATCTGGAGTACCGTCAGTATAAACTGTAGGAAATTCTATAGTAACTGCTGGTTTTTGCAGTTTCTATATCAGATCAGCAATTAAGTTTATTGTTCCTTTCTTGGAGGAAAGGATTCTATAGAAGAATCAAATGGCGCAGGTAGATGGCTCACTTGTGCTCTCACAAGTCAGCTCTTTTGTGGGCTGGTAGAAACTGCATTTCACTGTCTCCCAGTTACTAGAGATAGATTTTAAGGTGTCTTTTTGTGTAATGAAATGAGAGGGCACATTCTGCATAGTGAACATTTTAATTTTATTTGCCAGTTCTCATAGAATGGACTTATCTTCAGGGCCTTATTTTAAGGATGGCAACGCTTGTTTCTCGGTGCTTGGCATTATCTACCTTTGAATGGCAAGGTGTTTTTTTCTGTGGACTTGCATTTAATTCAGAGTTGGAATAAGGCCTTTTTCAGTATTAGGACTTCAGGTCTCTTTCCCATGTCCCATACTTCCCTGTCTTCTTCCACAGTAGCCACCATCCACATCAAAATCATCACATCATCACCCTCTTCACCTCTGTGCTGTACAAAGCCCATTGCTCGATGTTCCTACTGCACACCCATCTCTTTCTGCCCACACATGCCCAGTCCCTGTAGCAGTGGCTGGCGAAAGCCACTCACTGTTTACTAGTGGTGATAACATTGGAGACAGCTTAATCCTGGGGGCACACAGGCACCCGCATCAGTTACTGCTGGCATGGCTCAAACACAACAGCATCCCAGAACAGTCCCAGGAGAACCTCTGGCTGCTCTGCAGCTGAACGTGGTGCTAGCGTCCAAACAAGTTACGTTGTCAGAAGAGCATCAGGCATAAGAGAAACTTCTTGATGGCTAATGTGAAGCCTGGGGGCTTGTTGGCTGCCATGTAGTCCTTCATTAAATGAATGTAATACATTTAGCAATAAAATTCAACCTTTTTACAGAGAATATTTGTGAAGTTTTATGTCCATGAGCAAGAGAAAGGGAAGGCCGTGGGCAGTTTCTTAGGTAAAAGTCTGCATTATGTGTAAGTTCTGTGGTGCACTGTTTTGATATTCTAGTTGAGATTTTATTGTGCAGGAAGATGATAACAGCCATTTTGCAGGGGGTTGCTTATCTGCAGGCAAACATAGACCTGTTTAAAGCTGAATACACTAAGCACACCATGCTATCAGACTTAGTGATTGTAGCAAGATACCAGCAAAGGGAAGAGGCTCCTTCGCGTTTCACAGTGCCCACTTAAACAAACACATTCACTGAACAAGAAGAACCTATCCTTCTTCCCTGCCATTTCTCTTGCCCTGGCATTCCTACACTTGCAGACCCAAAGTGGGCTGATTCAAGAAGCTGATGTGCTGCAAACTCGCCCTGCAGGCAAAGGATCAGTTCTTGCCTGAAGCGAGTGGGTGGCCTGCAGCTGGGGAAGGGACAGGGACAGGGACCTGTGGCTGCGGGAAGTGGGAGAGCAGGCTGGCACTGACAGAGAAACTGCAGCCTGGGCTGGGGCCATGCTTGGACCTTCTCCTCTTGCTTGCTACTGAGGTCTCACCCTAATACACCTGCAGAAAGCTGGGCACTTTCACAGCCTCCGCCTTTAGGGAGCCCTGGGGACGAAGGTTAGCATCTGCTCAGGCCTTGGCATATGCTGTGCTTTGGACAAAGGATGCTATTAATTCAAGCTGTCTTGCTACATAAAGGGAATTGATTGCTTTATCCATTGAGCCTGAAATTAGGGTGCTTAGTATATTCTTCAGCTTTAAGTAGTCTGTGATTGCCAGCAGAAAAGTGACTTGCTTAATAATGGCGACTGTTATGTCCCAGGACAACCTTCTTTATATTTGTCTGCAGATCTGATCCTCTTCTCCACAGAAAACCAGAGTGTTTGGGCTGCGTTCTGGATGGTAACCATTTTAGAATTTGCATTTTGACATGGTTCTTCTTAGAAGGGAAAATGGAAGTTTTATGACTTTGGGGACCTGAGAACTCTTAAAAGAGGATTTCTGTTTATTTTGATGTTTGCTACTCTCTTCAGGACCTTCCAGAATGTTTCTACCATATTGGGAGGAAAAAAGCATGAGAGAATCCGAAATGCTCTATTGTAAAATTCAGTTTATTTACAGAATGAGTTTGCTTGCCATTAAGAAGTTTGAATTATTTTTGTAAACATCTACAAATAGTTTGAGTGCAATCCTAGTGCATAATTTTTTGTGGCAAAACTTCAGTCCTTATCTCAAAATATAAAATAGTCTGGAAACTGGGCATAAACTAGGCGTAGATAATTAGTGGTACATATTCCATAAAGCTTCCAACAATTGTACTTGTGGTGAAAACAAAACTATTCTGTTGTACTATTAGTATCCACCTTGAGTGGTTAATTTGTCATATCTGGTGTTGCAGTACTGTTGGTTTATCAAATTACCTGCAGTTTGTTTTTTTCCAGTATAGCTAGTTACTATTCAAAAAGATCAAGGAAAGAACTAACAGTTCTTGTGATTTCCTCTATACATATAAAATAGCACTGAAGAAGCTGTAGGTTTATATAAATAAAAGAACATGTATAAGTGTAAGGAAAGTGATAATATACAGGTTACCTTAAGTGTACAAAGCGTACAAATGTGTCCGTGGTTTAGTAAAAGAGGATATAAGCCAAAATGCTACTTAACATTCCCTTTGTATTTCAGTCAGTTTTGATGCACTCATTTCATCAATAGTTTAAACTCTATTGTGAACAATAGGAAGCAGTTTCCGCACCTCCAGAATTCCGATTGCATGTGCTTGTCCAGCTTTATTTTCTGGATTCATTCCTGAGTTTCTAAGCGATTGGTAAGTGCTCTGTCACTTGCTGTGAGTTGGTAGCCCTAGAGACTGAATTCCTGTGAATGTTGAACCCACGGTGGGCAGGTGTGGCATTGCAGTAGCTGTGCCTGGGAGGCGCAGTCCCACCCCAGCCTCTTGTCCCTGTCCCCGTGCTCCTGCCCCTTCTCTCCCTCCCTGACTCCCCATACAGTTAATATTCTGCCAGTTAAACTTTCTAAAATGGTGTAGATGCTCATATCAGCACAAGGAAGGGGACAAGGATACGTGGCTAAGAGCAGGAGGCAGTTTTGTCTGATTCCTGCTATTAGACTGGTGGAGCTGTATGGTAAATCATATTTACTTTCTTAACAGTGACTCCTGTACCCATGCCTGCTTCTAAATATCAGAGCTAGTTCAGTTAGGTAGCAGTGAACTGGGGTGAAAAGCAAAGGGTGCAGGGCAAAGGGAACAAGAGAGATCTCAGGAACTGTAAAACAGGATGAAGAGGCACCCACCTTAAGTGTAGGTATACAAATACATGCACTCTGGAAAACAGGCAGGAGGAAGTCAAGTGCTGCATGCAGTCACAAGACTACAACATTATTGAAGTAGCAGGCTTGGTGTTAACAGCTCACACAGTTGGAGGGCTGTGATGGATGGATACAAGCTCTTCAGGAAGGACCTGCAGGGAAGATGAGGAGTGGAGGTTGCCATCATTGTGAAGGAGCTCCTCATGTGTATGGAGCTCTTCTGTGGGATGGGTGGGTGACAGTGTGCCTGAGAGTTTGTAGGTCAGGAACAGAAGAAAGGACTTTAAGGGTTACATGATGGTGGGAATCTGTTACAGGCCACCCGATCAGGGTGAGGAAGCAGACAAAGCCTTCTTTAAACAACTTGAAGACGTTGATGAATTGCTGATGTTGGTTCACATGGGGGACTTGAACCTCCTGACGTCTCCTGGAACTGCAACGTAGTAGGGCACAAGCAGTCAAGATTTCTGGAGGGTGTTGGGAATAACTTCTTGATACAGGATGGACCAACCAGGGATGAAGTGCAGCTGGATTTGCTATTTACTAACAAGTAGGAACTGGTTGGAGCTCAAGATCCTGAGAAGAGTGAGGAAAGAGGGTACAGGGCAGAGTACAGACCCTGGACTTTAGGAGAGCAGATTTCAGTTTTTCAGATTTCAGAAATTGCTAGGTGGGATCCCATGGGGGGCAGCTCTGAAAGGCAAAGGAACTCAGGAAAGCTGGCAGGTCTTTGAGGTCAGCATTTTCCAAGTGCGAGAATGGGACACCTCAGTACTCAGGGAAACAAGCACACATAGGAGGAGACTGGCTTGGCTTATCAGGGACCTCATGGCTGAGATCCAATGCAAAAAAGGCAGTATATCTGAGGCAGAAGTGGGGGTTGGCTACAAAGGAGGAATTTATAAACGTTGCCTGGGCATGCAGGGATGGTGCTTGGAAATCCAAAGCTCAACTTTGGGTTGAGGCAACAAGAAGAGTTTCTCTTGCTTCATTAGTGGTAAAAGGCTGAACAAGGAAAATGCGGACCTGTCGCTGAATGGGGCAAGGGATTTAGTGGCAGCGGACTGAGGTACTGAGTGCCACCTTTGCTTCAGTCTTCACCAGCAGGGTCTCTCTGGCCTCTGTCTGCCAGGTGCTGGAGTGCCCCTTGGTATGGCACTTCTGATAAGGGGCAAAGGTAGAGCTTGTGCAAGTCCGGAGTTCAGGAGCACAGACTCTCCTCCTCGCAGGAACAACTGAGAAGCCTGGCAATTCCGTATATATTTATGATCTTTTATATATTTCAAATTATAGTCACATTCAAAACTGAGGGACGGCAAAGGTTTTCTATTCACAGCAGAGAGCAAAGCTTTCTAAAACAAGTGGCTGAATGAAAACACGTCTGAGAAACACTGGCTTCCTAGTTTGCGTTTGGCCAAGTAGCAGTGGTTTCACTGAGTTGTCGAATGCTGCTTGCTTCCTGCTCTGTATGAAATACAGAGATCACCAATATAGAGAGACCACCAACAATATTGATATTTGTGCATAAATATCAAGGTCACTGATGCAACTGGTATTATAGAGCTGTCTGAGAGATTCAGCTCTGTCATGTCGCAGAAGGGAGGTTTTGGGGTGCTTTTCAGGCCACTGGTTTGAAGAGAAGTCTGAGTGTTGTTTTGTAAATAGCGTGGGATCACTGTAGTGACACGTATCATGTGCCTCCAGGGGAATGTGCTGCTGATAAAGAGCTTAATTAGGTGGTTGGAGCCTTAGCAGAGAAGTTACACCAAAAAAATGGGACCCTTTAGAGAGACATGCTATACAATCTTTATCCTGAATACTTTCTATGCTTTCAGAAATCTGCTGTCATCAAATGTAGTGCTATTGCATACAAGTAGAGAGGCTGCTGTGGTTTTCACTAGTCAGTGAGGAGGTCAGAAATCATGATTTGTGTACAGTCGAAATGGAAAGATGTTAGATGGATTGGCATTAGACAAGGACTGATCAAAAGAATGTAACGGATCTTGATTATTATTGTTCTTGATTTTATTTATAATTGTGAAGTTGCAGATGGTTTTAGTTTTATTTTGAAAGGCTTGACTTTGAAAGACTCGTTTATATTCCCTTAAATTGTTAAGTAACCAGTAGTAGGTGGCTCAGCACAGAAGTCTGCCAAAGGTATTGTTTTGCAGGAATTTTCCTATAATTAGGTGATCATTATACTAACATTTTTTCCTAATCTCTACCTATCTAGCTCTCCTCTGTCTCTGTAACTTTGAAGAGTCTGAGCTTGTATGTGGAGTAAATTAAACTTCAAAGGATGTCCATTTATCAATTTGTTTGTTTTGATATTGATTCCATTGAACAACTTTTGTGGAACAGAATATACACAATTATCTTTCTTACTGCATTTCTGATTGTTATTTATGAATGTCTTTAAACGTCTGGATCAATTTACCTTTCTAGTCAGAAGGATACCTGTATAGAGTTCTAGCCAAAGTTCCTCCTTGAGAAGTTTGTAGAGTAGGTTTCTGCATATACTCACAGTAATATATTGTTGTATATTTTCAGAATCAGGTTTATTCTGTGCGTATTACAGACATACCATGTGTTGAAAGTAGTCTAAGCTACCCGACATCAGGTTTTGCAATTTATTCCCTTGTAACTGGAATTACTTTTAGTCTTTGCTTTCCAGTGGAAGCCTTTTTTGAACATGTTGACCAAATTCAGAAGAATTCAGAGAAGGGTAGAGTTCTTAAAGATACCTAAGTTTCTACAGTATTTATAAAACAAGGCTGTTAGGTAGTGAAGAGGGAAGTCCACCTGATGAAAAATGGCAGCATAAGCTTCCCGTCTTCTTAGACATAAGAAAATCCTTGCTGCGACAGCCTTTGTAAATACCCCAGCTGTGAGACAAGCTTCAGTCACACCTTTGAGAGGATTGCATACAAAACTCATAGTGTTGCTTATTTTGAAATACATTCGCAAGATGCAAATTGACATTCATTAGTTCAGATTCAGGGAAACTGCTGCAAATACCTTGCTTGCAATGGTCTACATGATAATAATATTCATACAGTGCTTCCTATCTGGAAGCTTTACAGTCTTAAATTCTTTCAGCATTATTACATGAATATGAACGATAGAAGTATTATTCCTTTATTGCTATTACTGGGCCAATTGAAACAGAGAAATTAACTGACAAACACAAGATTACACATGAAACCTGTGTTAGAGCTAGAAATGAAACACTGTCTTCTATTCTATTTACGGGAAGAACCTTTCTTCCTTCACATTCTTGGTAGCCAAATGACACAGTGGAAATCATGACTCAACTAGTTATTATTTATAACAAGATTTTTAATTGGCAGTAAGTAGTAATTTTAAAATGGAAATGTCTTTGGATTATTTTAAATTCCACAGGGTGCATATTTGTTGCTACTGATGCCTTAAATGAGGAGAAAATTACTTAGCTATAATTCTTTTTCTTTGAAGGCAGGTGTTTGAAACAAATAACCTCACCACACCCTTTATCTGTGTGCCATCTGGACCAAAGCTAGGCGGTTATTTTGATTTTTGTTCTATTACTCATAGGCAGGAAAATGTGGCAGAGCAACATATGTATTCTTTACTGGGGTGAGTGCTTGATCAAGAGCAGTAATTCCCTGGGAATCAAAAGTTGGAAAATACTGCTTTTGAAATACGAAAGTCATTGAGGTTTGTAGTAAATTAAGCACTCTCAGCTTGTCCTTAGTGAATCTTTAACATATATTTCATAAAATAGAAGATGGAAATATTTTCAAAGGGAAAGTAAAATTTAGACTTTTGATTGTTTTTACTCATTTGTCTGTCATGTATTCAAGCAGTAAGGGACAGGGCAGGTAGAATTGGGTGTTGCAGGGAGCTGCAGACTTCTATGGCAAGTGAAATTACTGGAATCATTGGAATTATTATTTTAATGAACTTTTAAAACTAAATTGTTAATATAGACAGGTTGGAATTTTATAAAAAGATAGGAAAAAAGAGAATATTTGTTAATGATTATGTGTCTATATTGCTGTGCCTACTTTTTGTGTAAAACTCCTCTTTTCTGTGGCCAGTAATTTTTCCTGAGCTCCGCAGTTTGGACTAAAGCACTTCTAAATTTAATGTCCCTGAAGGTGAATTTTGGAATTTTCTGCAGAAATGGTTCTAGCCTCTCTAAGAATGAGAAAATGCAAAACCACTGTTGTTTGTAATGTGTTAAAAATTCTCTTGAGGAAGATCTTGGGGGTGGGTGGGGGACAGCCACCTTACAGCCAACTGGCTCCTTACAGTGGCTGCACGAAGAAAATGAGGGTGGAGGGGAGAGCGAATTTGGATTAAAAGCCCAGCAAAGAGCCAGTGGGGATGAAGTGAGAAGAGGCAGAGGAGTCATCGTGGAGGAGGAATCAGTAATAGGGGAACTGATACTTCCCAGACAGTGGGAGTAGAAATGAAGGGTGGCTGGTAGGAAACAGGGCGAAGGGGGGACTAGAAAGGGGTGGATGAAGGGGTAGGGACGGGAGGAGGGATGGGACAGGGGTGAGACGGCTGGAAGGACGAGATGAGCAATGTTTGGCTGGGCAAGGGGCACAGTGCGTGGGAGTCTGGGAGTGGAATGGGGAGCGTGAAGTGGGGAAGACACAGCCGTGAGGAGACACCAGATTGTAGAGATGGAGTAAGAAGAGAGCAGCTGGGGAGATGGGGGAGGTGAGAGACAGAGAAATCCCCTCCCAAGCGCAGAATGCAGTGCAGGAGTCCTGATTTCCATCCTGCATCCTTGCTTTATAGCAAATCCCACCAGCAAAGGGTATGCCTTGCTTTGCCTTAGTGCTTGGGTTAGGTGACAGAAAGTGTTAAATGTTATCAGGTGAGGAGAGCAGCAAGTGACTTGTGTGTTCTGTTAAGGTAACTGGGTCAACAGTTGGCTCATTTAGCATCAGTTTAATCATACGTCCACTGTATTACCTCGCTTATCATTTTCACTTCTGAAAGCCTGAGTCCAACAAGGTAATGCAGCACACAGTGGAAAGCACATGATGTACAAAGAAAAACCCTTACCAGATTATTATTCTATTTATTATTACTTGTAATGCAGTAGCAGATAACTTCCTAATGCATTTCTTCTCCAATACAGCAGGTAGTGTATAAGCTAATAATAAAAGCTAGTCTGTCCTACGATCTCCGAAGGGAGGATATCAGACAGATCTGGGGGCTCTTGACAGTGTTCTCAGGTGAATGAAGAAACAGACCATGTGTTCAGGTATTAGTGAATATTTGAGTGTCACTCAGCATACTTTCAAGCATAATAGTTTTATGAGCAATGTGTTAAAAACTGGCATGAGGCACTGTAAATAAAGTATCCTTACTCATGCTTTGTTCTTACATTAGGTTGAGCTGAGCAGTTGGGTACTGCAGGGATGGACTCTAGGCTTTATTTTATTTTATATCCTCATTAGGGATTTGGAAGAAGGCAAATAGCATGTTAATGACATTTGTCTCCTTCAAGGAGTAAAATGGAAGCGTCACACTACTGTTTAAATTTATTATGTGCTTATGGTATTAATAGATACTTAGAATGGCTTTCTGCCTAATATTAATACCATCCTTTCTAGTTCACCATAAAGTCTATTATTACTTCAGGCAGTCATTTCCTTGTTACAAAAGGGAATCTCTCTGCAAAGTAATGAAATAGTTTCTACAAAGTTGCTGCCACTGATTTTAATCAAGCATTTTACTCAATGAAGTACAAAGGGGTGTACAATACTAATCAGATCCTCTTGCACAGTAGCACATATCCTAAACATTTACATACCAAATTTCAGCCTTATTGGTAAATTCTCCTAAAGCCTGCCTGACTGAGATGTCATGTGTTTTAAAGATTACATTTATGTTATGTCGATATCCTTAGGGCATGAGTTTTTGTTACAAAGTTTTCATTTTTATAACATTAAATCCAGAAATGACATTTCAAGTTGATATAGTTTACCTTTATTATGTTGGACATGTTTACCTACTTTATAGAAGCAGACTTTGAAACATTTGGCTGGAAGGTTTGAATCTATACATTATTGTTATATGTATGTGTGTGTGTATAAATATATATAACATATCTTGCTAATTAATACAGAAAATGATCTTCAGTCATTAAACTTCTTAGGACACAAATGATCAGTGTGATCAATGACAATCTTTTTCAATCTCTTTTTTCTGTTTTAAATCATATGCATTATGGATTCAAATGATAGCTATGGTTTTCCATAAACTGGACAATAACTGGCACAGTGTCATGAAATTCTGATAAATATCTGCATTGATAATTTAAATAAGATATACTGAGCCGCATTTTCAGAAAGCTGAGCATTGTTCTAAGGCTTTTTCACTGAAGGCAAGGGAGTATTTAACTGTTTACATCAGTGCAGTTAGTTAGACTGATTTCATGTGTGTTTTTTAAAAGCCCACATACTGTATTTTAAAATTACTGTATTAGGTTATTCCATAAAGTTTTAGACTATGCTTTTTTCAGGAAAAGAAAATTATCTTTGGTTTCTTTTTACAGAATCATAAAATCAAAATACAATGTACAGTTTAAAAAAAACCCCACATAATACAATTTTTTGTCAGTCCTTACGCCTGATGTTTGCAATTTCATCTATTGTAACTCACTTCTATAATACCGTATTTTCTGAAATGCTGAATAAAAGATTACCCTATAGATTTCAGCATTTCAGCATGCTTATCCAGCTTTATCTTTAAGGATATATTTTAAATTAATTCGTGAATTATGTTGCACTTATGGTAGAGTTAAACAGCTTCCACAGAATAGCTCATTTGGTTGGTTCTGTCTGTGCTCTTCTGTCGGTCAAGGCAAAGTAACTCAGAATAGCTTGTGTCTACTGAGTAGCTAAGGTGGCCTTGGGCATACAGATTTTAGTACGTAAATCAAACATTATGAGCCGGTGTGTGTACCTCACAGACACTCCTGAGATCTGTCTAAACACATGAACCAGGTAATCGTGTGTCTTTAAACAGTGACTTTTCTTATCCGTCCTTCCACTTCCTCAGGAATTTTTCATTCTCTGTCATGTCAAATCTGATGCTCAAGCACTCATCTGCCCAGCAGGTAAAATCTGCTGAAGTGGGTCTGTGCGCGAAGCGTGGAGTCCTGTGGTTTTCACCGTGCTTCCACCTAAACAGAGAGTAGGGGCCAGTTAGCCTGGGTCTAGCTGCAGGAGAAAGCATCCATCCCTGTGGTTTTGGTTAAGTGCCTAGTATGTGTGAGGGTCGTGTATTTAACATACCCAGGGTCTTTAAAATAATCTGATTAACTGTAATCCTTTCACATATTCATTTATCTTATTTAAAGATGTTAAGAAAATTATATGCAATAAATATTATTGTTATAAATGCAGCATTTACTGTTGGTTAGAATGAAGTAGAAGAAAATAAATCAGTGTAAGTGGACATTCATTTTATTGGTCATCACCTTGGCATCTTTTTATGTCATGTGAAAGACTGATTTATTTTGGATTAGTAGCTTGGTCCTGATTGGTCTGGACTGGGTACATAGAAAGCATAATGTCCATTTCATAGTATTTAAAGGTTCCTGTATGTTTTTTGTGCAGCTATTACTTAGTGGCATTTAATATGCCAAAGATGCACCATGCCAAACCAGAGATGTCTTTACTAGGAAAAGAGGGGCATCTGGAACAATTTTTGCTTTGGAGGCTGATTCTTGCCCTACCTGTTGCTCTGCTTTGTGGGACAATAAACTGGGATTCAAAAAGAGGCCTAGGATGAAGACGAATATGACAGAAATGATTTAGAATGGCTCAGACTCAGGCAGAAAACAGGTAGAAATACCTGAAGGATCTGATTTGGAGGCATTCGTGACGTGTATCTAACACACAGTGACAAGAACAAGAGGTAATTTACCAATGTAGGCATTCCCTTGCCCAAATACCTTTCTTATTTAATGTTACTTTTTATTATAGTTTAATCTATAACATAATTTTTAATAATTGTCACTCATTGATTAACTGAGTGGTAACTACTGAGCTAGAGCCATTTGTGCTGTTATATTTCATCTCTAATTCAAAGCACATTGAATTCTTTCTTCAAATTTGACAAACCTCGAACAAGCGGGACATGGGTAATTCTTACTGTTCTGGCCGGTAGCCACAAAATGGGAGTGCTCTCCAAGAAGATGGGAGATGAGAGTTCAAACCCCTGAGGTTTAATTAAACATTTAACCCAAAGCTACCATGTTCTAGGTGAGTTCTCTAGCCGTTAATCTGTTACATAAAAAGCAGTTACAGCCAAATTGAAAAGGAGGAGCTGCTTCTCTGCTCTGCTTTGTACAGCTGAAGTGGCCCAACAAGGTGAGGTCCATGTGGGGATGTATCTCAGGCCGTGTCGGGCCCAGGTTGGCTGTTGTGGATCCTGCTCTGAGTTGCTGCCTGACTCACTGGGAACCAGATCATTTGAGTCAGTTTTCTGGTTTCTGTTCCACAGGCCAGGTTTAAGCAGCCAACTTCTAAAATGACTTGAGCCCTGAGTGAATGTGTCTTGGGAAGTGCCAAGTCCCCACAATGGCGATGGTCAGCTGAGACTGTACTGAAAATTTCAGTGCCCCTTTCCGTGTACATATGGAAAGAAATGTCAATGCTGGTGTTTAAATTCCTAATTTATTAACAGCCTTATGTACCATGCTTCATACAGTTTTGTACATGCTTTCTTCCTGACAAAGCCTTTCATTATCATTGGGTTGCCATGGAGTACTGATCACACGGATCTGGGAATAATAACCCATTATGCTAATATAGCTTGTCATTGTGTTTGATGCGAAGTGATGTCCTGTAAGAACAGCTGATGCTTGTAACTAATACAATTTATGGTAAGATCACAGTTTATGGATCAGCATTGCCAAACATTACCTACCCTCTTCTTTGAATTATCTTTTTGATTCCATGCCTATTTACAAAACCATTTATGCATTTTTTAGGTCAGTATTGTTCTGGTTTTAATTTCTTTCTACAGTAAGGATAAGGGGTTTTAACAGAACAATTCTGGCCTATTTGCTTAGTGCTAGAAACAAGTGTTTTTCTTCTGAGCTCTCCTGCCCCTTGGAGCCTCAACTTTGTGTCATAAAGTTCCCTTTGGGACAGAGGCAGGACAATTTACTGGCTTTGATGAACTTCTTAGGTGCCACAGGGAAGAATGAAGAAAATTTTGTTCCATAGGTGTAATACATAATTTTAATGCATACAGCGTTACCACAACCTTTCATACACTCACGTATGAAACTGAATTTTATTTCAGACTGTGCTACTATACAAAGAACAGGCCTGGGGAATCTTTATATTGATTCAGCTTTGTTCTGTAGCAGATGACCAGGCATTTGTTGGTGATCTGTAACATGCACTAAGACGACGTTTTAGCCTTTTCCAGATTCTCAGGACAGTTCACCTTCATGTTCATGTGAACATACTTTCAGTAATAGCATTTCAGACATGGTTCTTTTGTGCTCCTCAGACATCCACTCAAACGGTGGAATATGGCTTCCCTGGAGCATATCACTGCGCCTTCAGAGAGCTTTACTTTTCTATACAAGCACTCTCTTCAGGCAAACCATGTTTTGTATGGTTATCACTTTTAGTTATAAGGCATATGTATAAATTATTCTGGCAATGTACTTTTTCTTTAAAATATTCCCTGAAAATTGAATCATCCCAATAAGTTGCCTCCACTTTCATGTTCTCCTGAGGTGTATTCTAAAAACAACTCTTAAAATCAGTTTCTGTTTTGGCAAAGCGTGTTTGACAAGCAAACCATCATATATCACAAAGATACTTGGATCACATAAGTTATATTTGTACCTGGATGTGCAAAGAGAAATCAAGTACTTGATATTACCAAGATTATAAGTAGAAGAATCCTTTTTAGAACATCTGTATTGTACTTTTACCAAAGAAAGATTGTTCTCAGCAATATGTTTTCTGCTAATGTCTTCAACGAGTCATAAATTATACAACCAGAAAAACCATTGTGTCATCCAATCTGTTCTTCTCCTAGAGCAAGCTTTACGGCTTCTCTGAATTAATTTCTGTTTCAGCTAAAGCACATCTTAAAAAAAAAATCTTAATTTAAAATTTCCACTAATGGAGGAATCAGCACGAGCCTTAATAGCGTTCTGGCAGTTAATTTCCTTCCTTTTGTGTTTAACTTCTTTAATGCATTTGTCTAGTTTAAAATTCCAGACACTGGATATTACTGAATGAAGAGCTGTCTGTTAGCAAATTTCTGTTCCTCATATTCATGCTTAGCAGGCATGGAAGTCATCTCACCTAACTTTCAGGCATGCTCAGTGTTTTTGTATTACATCTGACATAGTCAAGCCTAGTTTTCCTGATAGCCAGTGGAGAGAAATACGCACTTTCAGGGTACAGTTCAGATGAGCTGCTTTAGACGTGTTTATTAGGAGGTAATGAATCACACCTTGGAAGTGCCTGAGTGCTTGTGTTGTCTAAAAAGGCATTTTGGGTTGAGTGGCTCCATGTAAATATGTTTTGCAAATAGGTGCCATTGTAGGTGCAATAGGTGCAAATTCCTGCCGTTAGAGGATATGATTAAATGACTGTAACTTTCTCATGGTCAAACTAAACTAAGCTTTAAGGCAAATTTTCTAGTCATTAGTTATAGTTGCCTTTCCTGAATGTCCTCTAATTCATCAGCATCTTTCTCAAGTTGCAGACACCAGAACAGGACTGAGCATCCAGCAGTGTTTGCAGAGACACTGGCAGTGAAGCAATAGAGCTTTCCTGCTTTCGCTTTTGTTTATCCTGCTTGAAAAGGCTCTTCATAGCTCTTCAGGTCACAAGAATAGCAGACTGTTTTTGACACATTAGTCATCCTGGTCTCAGGCCTTTTTTCATAATCAGTGCTTCCCAAGAATAGAAAGACTTATTCTGTCTGTGTGGCATGCGTTCTTTGTCTCTGGCTATGCAATTCTCCGTAGGTTAGAATTAATATCTCATATATTCTTTGCTTGCATTTAGTTTTCAAAATGCTATTCAAAGTAGGAGGACCTTTTTACTATTTTTTCTACCACTCTTAATTTGTGTTATGCCTGTAAACTTTATAGAAATGTTTTTGGTTTTCTTTTATGTCATTAACAGTAAGGATAAATAGTACAGGACCAAGAACTGGTCTCTGTACCTCCACTAGAAGTACATTCATTAGGGTATGATTCTCTCTCAACCCATGCTGAGAAGTGTCTGTTACCTAGCTTTTAATCTATTTTTGTTGTGAACGTTGATTTTTTGGTTCTCATTTTACAGTTTGGTAAGATACCAATCCAATTGCCAAACATAAATATAAGACTACACTTTTAACCTTGTTAACCAAATTTATAATCTCGTAAAAAGATACAGTTAGTTTAATAAAATCTACTTTCCATAAACCTATGCTTATGGCGTTGTATTATTATACTTTGGTTCTTTATTAATGAAATGCAGCCATTCGTGGATGAATATCAGGCCAACTGTGTTGCGGTTGCCTGGATTGTCCTTGCTGACACTTTAAGAAAACCTGATACAACATTAGTTTTGTCCCAGCCCTCAGGAATACTGAATTTCCCTTTGAATATCCCATAAAAGGAATCTTTTTATTATTTTCAGATGTAATTAGGCTCTTCAGTTTTTCTAAGGAATTACTCTGTTTTCTCAGTGTTTAAGCTGTTTATTTGGAAAATCCAATGTTAACCTTAGGATTCTTTCTTTATTTTCATAACTAACTGATGCAGAGTTCATGTCTATAGGTGCCTATTCCTCTCCAAATTTAATAACGTATTTCTGGGAGTTACTGATTCCAAAACATTTAGACATTTCAATATATGGAACGAGTTTTCTGTCGTAGCACACTGACCAGCATGAGAGCAATGTCCTGTCCATGCTGTGTTTGGTATTTGCAATTGTCTGGTCGTGCAGAAGGTCCCTTCTGCATGTGCTTCATTCATCTGTTCAAGTGCAAGTTTTTCAGTAGGCAGCTGTACTCAAGCCAAACTTTTGAAAACCTTCACTGAGCTCATTCGGATGGTAAAAGTCATTATCTTGTCCCTGCTGGTTTTGTATTTCAGAGTCACCACGAGAAATATTTATGTCCTGGAGTCTGAGTCTAGCAAAGCAGCAAACATTTACATTTGCCTTTATGTTTGTGGCTAAGAAACAAGTGAACTCCACTTTCAAAGAAAGAGTTGTTAATGTAATGTTAATAAAGGGTTATTAGCTACTACAGCATTATAATGGTGTGTGGCTAATAAAAGATGACACATCATGTGTTGGGTTGTTTGTAAGCAAAGAGGCCAAATAGCGTTTAATTTAACATAGAAGATAGACAATGTTGTGAGTGTGCTGCTGCAGCCAGTATTAAGTACTGACCATAATGATTCAATCAGACGTAGAGTAGGGGAATGACAATGATAACTATTAATCCAGATTTTGGCTGCAAAATTTTTTGTCTCATTTTTCTTTGTATAGGTGTTACTTTTCTATGCTCCACTGTAGAGGAAAACATAAATGGATGTCTGACTTATTCTCATGTTAGTCTCTATTCACAGAAATCTCTCCTGTAGTTTCATCACAGAAAGCTTCACAAAATTTTGTAAAAGTCTTCTTGGTGTGTGAAGGTTTAGCTTGCCAGTTCACAGTGCCAGCTTGCGGCTTGGTTTGCTCTTGGTATTGTGCCATTTTCCACCCACACAAGCAAGGGTATGAATCCTAGCCAACAGCAGCTGAAATGCACCATGATGCAGTTCAATCTGTACAAGATGCTCTTGAAGAGCTTACAAACTTAAGAGTGAGAGTCATCTCTTATAACCTTGGATGCATATCTTTGTTGTCAGTTCTCCTTCAGTAATGACTGACAAGTGATAGGCACCTCTAGAAAGTGATTTATTCTGTCTTAAGCTAAGAATCTAAGAAGGATATGATGAATCACCTAGAAATGTCAGTGTCTCTTCATTTCCTCTACTTGGAGCCTAGATGGCTAGATTAAATTTGATATTTGGCTTGTAGGTGGCTAAATTTGAACCTTTCCCTAAAAGGCAGCCATAGAGTAGATCAGGAGCATCAGAAGATGAGGTCAAGGAGGCAGCTACAGTTTTAAAGATATTTCTTCAATGTAGTACTACACTTTGAAACATAACTAAAGATGACATCATATTTATTATGGCATGAAATAAGCAAAACTCCTTAGGAAATCAACTCTTAGCCATTGAACACTGTTAGGTCAGTAGGACTGTTCAGACCATGCAATTTCAGAGGGAAATGAGCTACAGCCTGTTTCTTTTTGTGCATCAGGAATAAAATACTGCTTATGTTTGTACAAGTGCATTACAACGCGCTCGGGTTTTCATTCAGGTGTGTACATTGCACAGAAGCCACGTCATCCATAACCGATATGCTGTTCTCATTCCAGTGAAACACATGAGTTTTTAGCAGCATGAACTAACATTTGGCAGTGGTTTGGAAGAGCGAGTGTGGACACACAGACAACAAAAATTCAGGGAAGATTCCAGTTCTGACATCTGAGGTAGCTATTGAAATTGGAATAGGACTCAGATGCAAGCATTTAATGTCTTTTTGTAGTAAAAAATAAACAGTTTAATTATCTTTTTAAAATTCCATCTTATCCAGACTCTGACAGTTTTATTGTAAAACATTTAAGGAGAAAAGGAAAAGTATACTCTCTCCAAGAGAAAATGTGTAGGGA
>NW_009210592.1:41951-60129 GCF_000690835.1 Fulmarus glacialis
ATGCATCCTCCCTGTTTGCTGGTCCCTCTTTTGGAAGTAACTATTCCTTCTCTTTTGGACTCTTTTAGCCTTGTGCTTCCTCGGCCCTTTTCCAAGTTCCCTAAAAATAATTCTTCCGCTAACACCCATCAACCATAAAATGACAGGAATATCTTCATCTCCCTGTCTCTGAAAAGGAAAGCAAACCCAACAAAACATCTGTCTAAAAATCTTATAGGAAGCTATTTTCTGATCCAACAAAACCAAAGTGGAGGCTAGCTTTTTCCCCTAGTACATAAAAAAAGTATAAAAGAAGAGTGTGGACATCTTTATTTAAAATGAAATGCTCTTTAAGCTCTATTTGAGCCCAAAGAAATTCTGGCATAGTTTCAGAAATAAACCTTTTATTTGTTTTAATTTTTTAAAAATCAGTTAATTTACTCATCTGGAAATCATGATCTGAATATATCTTTCCACCCCTATTTGGAGTTTTCACTTTTGGAGTAACTGGCAAAGATAACAAAACTTTTGAGGTTATCTAGAAAAGATACCAAGATTTTGAAAGTATATTGTTAATCTCAAGTCAGCCTTCAAAGATGCAGCATGTCATTACCATATAAAACACAGAAACTGAGAAGTATTTATGTTAGATTTGGATCCCATCAGAAGCAACACAGATGTTTCCTTTAGTCAGGAGTCACCCCCAAATGGAGCACTCAAATGGCAATTGAAAATTGTTTTGGAATTGTCCACAAGATTTCCCATGTCATTTAGCTTTTTCAGTCTTTAATCTTATAACAAACCAAGCAAATTCTAAAATTGGCAGAGCTAAAAATCTTTATGTTACATGCTTAGATTCCCACATATCTTCAGCACGGTGTTATATGTAAACAAGAAAATAATGATCTAGAGGAAAAGGAGCAGAAAAATAAATGGTGAGCAAAGAGAATGGGCAGGGAGGCCTGCCTCACTCAGATGTCTTGCAGGGATCTGAGATAAGAACCCAGGGAACATTGTTAAGCTGCTCAACCCCTGACCTGCAACTAGGAGAAAGAGAGAGGGAAAGTCTACATCTTACAGGATCATAGTTACTAGGAGCTTTGCCAAGTCAGTGAAAAGGACTTTAGAAAGTAGGTGAATGTATATGTCAGGATTTCCTGTTTGTTTGTTTGTTTTGGCAGCCATCATTCTTGAATCCCCTGCACAGGAAGACACGGTCTCTCGCAAGAGGAGAAAATGCATTCTACCCACTGGTTTTCTCTACGGGGTCTCATATCAATTACCCCTCTCTTGCACAGAATAGCAGTGCACGTCTGAGGGTTACAAAGCTTAATACCTACCTGCCAGCAGCTGGGATGTGAGGGCCAGAAGGTTGTTAGTGGCTTATAAAGCCAAACCAACCTTCCCAAGGTACCAGGCTGAACAAGATCCGTAGCTTCAAAGTTAACAGGCACTTCAACACATACATCCATCTCAAGTAAGACCTGTCAGTGTGTGTAAGGACTGTTCTAATGTTTCCCTGAGCTTGGGCAAAGGTATCTGTATTAAACTGGTTATTTCCTAATGGAGTTCATCTCAGAAGATGGCTACTTCATAAGCATCTCTGAGTGGAATGAGCATTTGAGCTCTTTGTAGACATGCAGGCAAGAGCATCCCCCAGAAGTGGTATTTTAGCATCCATCAGGTCTACTGAGTGGCCATTTACTTATTTTCATGGATGCTGCATTTTGTTTCTGTCCTGCAGAGGCCTGGATCTGACTGTTAAGAAATGACCACGTCTGGGACTTGTTTTGAGGCTCCGTTCAGCAAATCATTGTCCACCTCTGGGTACAGGGGAGTGCAGAATGGGTTTACTACAAAGAGTTAGCCTTAGGTCCTGAAATGTTCAGTCTCACTGAGGATATCATACAGTCTGTTTTAGACCTGATGTTTTGTAACATCCCTGAAGATACTGAAAATAAATTGAAGAATGTCATGCGTGTGCACATGCACACACACACACGAAGCTCAAGCCTCCTTTTTCTTGGCTAGAGTAGTTGGGTTGGCCAAAGCTTACACTTTACCAGCAACTCTGCCACTTCTTAGTGGATGCACTAATTAGTCTCCCGTTTTCTGGGTTTGCTGTTCCTTGTGTTCACATAGAAGTTACGCTCTCTTGTTGTGGTAAAAGGAATAGGAAGTTTGGAAAAGGATTGCCCAACCAAGGCTACAGGGGTTGGAACTGTCTTCTGTAGTTCAACAAGTATTCTGAAAAGAGTGGAATAAATGTATCTAAACCTGGCAACAGCATTTTTTCACTAAGTCTTCAGACAGAAATAATATAAAATGTTGATCTCATCTCAGTTAAATCTGTGATGAAGTCCTGGAATGCCTTTATTACTGAAGATATATCTCCTTCCTTTCTCTTCTCCTGTGCCATTTTACACAAAGGACTCTCCCGAGACATGTCTTTTTAAAGAAATGGAGAAATCTGAAATTTATAAATTAGTCTTTTCTCCCTTACAGTTTCAGCATAATCAAGTAGTTTGAGAAGCTACATTTGGAAGAGCTTAGGTCATCTCTCACCACCTTTTTGAAATCCTCCCAAATCTGTTATTTCCTTCAGACTTGTTTTCAGAATGAGCCATTTTGCTGCAGAATCTTGAACTTCTTTTATACTTTTCCCCACTGACCCTACGGCCTCTTCCATTTTATCTTCTAGACTGGATAGTATTTCCTCTGGCAGAGGGATTTACATGCTATGCCCAGACTTTTGTTTTGCATGGAATTGTTGGGTTTTATCTTTGTTACATTGTGGACCATCGATCTAATTGGTCAACCAAAGTAACTCTTCCTGAAGAATCGTGGCTTAAACAGGCTTTTGAAAGACAGGATGAGTTGGGATAGTTTTATGTCATGTTCTTGTGTCAAGACAGCTGCACAGAACGACCTAGTGTCTTCTCCCAGAAGTTGCTTGAACAACAGTTTTAGACAGTGTTCAGAGTCTGGAGTTTTAAAATACAAGTTCACTGAGATTTCTATTATGTGTAGTTTTGGAGACAACTTTGTTCTACCAAGAGGGAAAATGTGTTTGAGCTTTTTGCAATATAGACTGTCTCATACATTCTTATTGTCTGTATGTGCCTGTATCTACTGTCTGAGTCTACCTACTGCTGTCAGTGAGTGAATTTTTCACTGCAAAGAATTCCCTCACCTGCAAATGAGCCTTCACAGGGAATCAGTTTCATGCAATATGGATATTTGCCTACATGCTTTGTTTACTGCTTATTTTACATTTTTTATTAAAACAGAGGAAGCTTTGCAGCAGTACATTCAGTTAAGTGTAGTATCAAAGCTCCATAGTTGATGCTCTCTGCTGGGACATACATATGCAAACAGTAATTACAGATCTCTCCATCCCTAGGAGAATGCATGCCAGCCTCACTACAGTTGGAAGTGTAAATGGTTTCCAGCACTAGAGAAGGAAAGCTATGTCTGCAATGCTATTGCTTTTGGCAGTTTCAGACAGCAGCTTTTATAAGGACCTTAGAAATTGCTACGGGCCATACAATCAGGTTTTCTTATGTTTATTTTAATCATTAGTTTAAATTATATTTAGGTAAGCATGCAGTTGAGAAGAGGGGAGGAGTATCTTAAAAAGGGTATATTTACTCCCTGGTTTATCACCTCTTTTAATAAAAAATGGAAAATAAGCAGTAAACAAAACACGTAGGCCGATATTCATATTGCATGAAATTGATTCCCTGTGAAGAGTAAGGCCAATGCCGGTACCACCATAACTTACACTTCTACTTTCCAAATAGTCTGTATGTGGGACTCAGATGTGCACTCAATTCCTGCTTGTCTTTCATTTTTGAGTGTAAATCCTCCTAAGAGAGGATCAGAAACACAAGAAGATCAGACATTAGTAGTATCAGTTGCTCATCATAAAGTCCTGTACTTTAAATAAATTTATTTTGTATCATATATATTGCAAGTCATTAATATTATGTTTTATTGGTTAACTTAATGCCTTTATGGTTATTTTTTGTTGAAACATGCAAATGAATTATGAAAATAATGCTTATATTAAAATAGTGCTACTACCGCATCTTACTAATATGCTGGAATAACATTTTCCTTGGGAATCTTACTGTTTCTTTCACCAAGATAAAAATGGATCTGCTAGACTTTAGATTGTTTCTTTCAGCAGAAGTTTCCCTTGAATTTTATTCTCTTTGTCTATCAAGCTCAAACTAATTGGAAATGTTCTCCTTCAAAGGGTGAAGAAGCCACCTTTTGGTAACCTTAGCACATGTACCATGTCCTTGTAACTGAAATTCTTCATGCTTTATTTAATAATGTGTTTTCTTTTTAATATTATAATTGCAGTTTTAAAACAAAGCAAATTTTCTTAAGAGTTATTTCAGCAGATGTATAATTATCCTCAAGGATATGTGGTTTCTCACTGACTCTTGGCATGGGAAAAGAAGAGATACTGGTTTTATTGCAAGGAATTTAAACTGTATGTACTTTTGGCCAAAGGACCTTAGTTACAAAACAAAACCCATCCTGTGTTGCCTCTGTGCTTTGCATTTCTATACTAATTGCCTTCAGCTTGGATTGTATGATAATACATGTGTTTGATATGCATGGTTTGTTTATGTCGAACTCCATTATCCTGTCTCATGTTCTTGGAGTGCCTGAAGTAGTTTTGCTAATCTGTCAGCATAGTATGTACTTGTGGATAAATATAGACATGCAGCCACTCGGTGAGTGGTCATCATCATATGCTGAAGCTAAAAATTACCCCTTTGGTTATGGAAAGGCTGATCTGATCCGGAGGCCTGCTCTAGCTCACACATTGTAGGTCTTCAGCACTTGTCTATTAAAAAACAAAACGAAAAAACTGAAAGAAATGTCTGCCTCAATGCTGAAAAATTCATAGTGAAGTATGAAACAGGATTATGAAACAACTAATTTCCTTTTTGATTTTAGTTAGAAAAGGATTCTAACTTTTCTAATTGAAGGAGTGGAACATTTCAGGTATTCACAGGCTCATGGATATTACAGTAGCATGTTGGAGAAAATCCAGTGTGATCGGCTTTATAAAGGGGCTCGGTAGGTATGAAAATACTGCAAATACATGTTTGGTTTGTGTTATTAGTTTGTTCGTTGTTGCTAAAGTGTATATTTGACACAGCTAACTAAAAAAATGCAATCTCTGTTTCTTCTGCTTAAAGATACTGAAAATTTAGTAACTGTGTTTGGCTGAAGTTGTATCCAGTGTAGCACAGACTCTTGGCTTGTGCATTATGATCGTTCTGTTGTTTTGCTTCTTCTCAGAGCTTTAAGAAAAATACCTGTAGTGTAAATCATAGCAGAGACTCTCTTATGATAATTTAATCCCCATTATCAGTGACTCTGTCTCTGTGTGTGTGTGTGTGTGTGTGTGTGTGTGTGTTAAAAGTACTGTGGGTTTTTACAACGATTTCTCTGATCAGGGAAATGATCAATACAGGAAAAAAATTAGCAGTGATTTTCATTTAGTAATCCTTTCTGCGGCAATAGTATATGGTTGTGGTGACAACCATATGTGATATTGCATTGCTACTTCCATATTTACTCCTTGTTTTTAACTTTCTAAAAATATGTAACATTGAGAAAATCTTATGGCTATAGCCTGAACTAAATGAAATATTCTGTAGGAAAAGAGTATCATTTGAAATACAGCTTATTGCAGATACAGTAGAAAAATAGGGAAACATATCTTGGGAACAAGAAAATGGGTTGTTTGAGAAAAGTAGCCCTCAGACAGAATTTCACCCCAAAACGGTACAGACATCTGATAGATGATCAAGCATAGTTAATCTTTTTTACAGATTTTCCTAGGACAGGAGCTTTAAATATGTACACAACTTTCTAAAATTGACCTACAGATTCCGTGCTATTGCAGGGCCCTCAGGCATCAGGGTTACCATGGTCTCCTGCATGTGCATCACAATTCATTCTCCTTGGGAATGAGCTACTTTTTTCTAGGTGAAGGGCTTAGTTTAATGCAGTACTTGTGTGGTGACCAGTATCCTACAATATGTTACGAAATTCAAGCTAAATGTTTCAGTGGTCCATTCTGGTACTTCTCTTTGTAGAATGTTATTATTTTGAAATCAGATAGTAAAAACTTAATTTGTCAATGAAATCAGTATTTAGAATTGAGTATAACCCCTTCCTCCCATCCCACCCCCATCAGATATCTTCTGCATAAACCCATACAAACTGTATGTGGTGATTTCTCAGATAAAAATTATGCCTTTTATTTAATGGGGCAGTGTTTCACTGGTATAGATGGCAAAAATGGACACATCTTTTTTATTGCTATTTTTAAGGCCCACATTATAATGTGTCAACATAAAGGGACCAATCATGGATGACTTTAATGCAGCTGTTTCTTAAGTTTTGAGCCTGTGATTTCCACTTCTATGTCTCAGAGGTAACTTTTTTTTTATGAGCTTGTAGGGCTCTCGGTCTAGGAAAAAGAACTATATACTGTTAAAGCTCATACATCGTCGGTATAAATGTCAGTGATAGTCTAGTCACTGGGCCAGATTTTTGCAATGCAAATATCAAGCATATGCAAATGCTTGAGATAATGGAACTGAAAAGATGCATTAGAAAGCCAAACCTGTATATAATAGTTCATGATCAACTCAGAACCGTCATGCTGTTGGCAGTGTTAACTTCCACACTGAAGATGCTTATATGGAGTTAGCAGCTACAAAATCATCTTTTAAAAATTTGAACTAAATCAGTGTCATATGTCAGTCATTTCTATAACTGCTGTAATTGCTGTAGCGATGATAGGTGTTAACCCCCAGGGTATCCTTTTACTTTCCTTTGGGGGAAAGGCTGTACAGTCCTGTATTTCAGAGAAGAGCTAGAACAAAAATTTTTGCTGCACTGACAAATCTCACAAATAATTGCGTTTCTCTATTACTGTGTGCAAATAATTGATTTTTCTGTTAGATGTCTGAAAAAAAAAATTAGATCAGCCTGTATCACAAACCTAACAGTATCATTGTTAAAAGGCTTCCTATTAACAATGACTATGTGGATTTAAATTCCCGTCTCAAAATCCTGGCTGAATGCCACGATGATTGAAGATAAGGGTGGCAGCTCCCAGGTAGAGTGATGAGGTTTTCTTAAACTTAATTTTGTAAGGATGTGAGGCGTGCATGATCTCACACACTGCCTGCCTTCCATCCCGCCTGCGTGTCCCTTGGTAGTAAATTTTGAACTTAGTAGCCAATTTAAACCAAAATTGCCTGAGGAACAGAAGGCAAGTTTGCATTTGATTAGATTCCTGTGGATTCCTTCCAGAGGGAGCCTGGGATGGTTGCGCTGGCCGGAGCGAGGCGGTGGCCCAGCCCGGGTGTGTTTAGCTTGGCAGAGGCCGGCTGGCGGGCAGCCTGCCTGCCCAGCCCCGGGCGCAGAGCTGGGAGCGGCGGGGGGGAGCTTGGGGTGATGACGGGGGGGAGGGCAGGGCTTTTATTGCACAAAGGACACAAATCCTTAAGAAAATGTGTTTCACTGCTCACAAAAAAACATTTTTCCTGACTGAGCACTTGGCGATCAAACTGATTTCATGGGTAGTTGTGAGCCAGTCAAAACCACGCATTTGGCAAATGTATTAGTGACTGTAAAAATATTGTCTGACTCCTTCCTAAAGCTATTTGTGGAGAAATTTCCATTACCTAGTATATTTGATAGTCCATATAAATTTGCGTCTGATCCTTTGCATCCCACTGTCTTCATGCTTAAACTTCAGGAGAGCCTAGGTGATGACAGGAGACCAGTAGCGCTTATACTCTCCTCTGGCGGCTCTTTTTTCATTACTTTGAAGTAGATTATTATTCAGAAAAACGGTGTATTTTTAGAAACAGTTTTGTGTAATATAAATGTAAAACTGTTCAATACACTTGGTTTTATGCAAAGACATAATGCCAGCAAAACTCCGTGATTATGCTTTTGCCCTCAAAAATCAAGTGAAACTTTGCAGGAAACAAATCCAGCAGGAAGCATCTATTGGAGTGGAAGAAGTGGTGCTGCGGTGCTAAAGAGTGATGGCATACCTTATCAATCAGGAGAGTTATTTTCAAAGTAAAGTATCGATGTGTTACACTTGCAGAATAATAGCTACATGAACAAAAGCATTTCTATCTTGCATTATAGTCATACAGTGGATGTCTAAACTTTGATTTTTCTAAAGGAAAATATGTTCTCTCTTCTCCAATGCATCTTTTTTATTTTCCAATGCATGAATTTGGGGTCTGATTCTGCCACATCGTGAATACTCTCAAACTATAATGTAGTCTTTGGGATTTAGTTTTTTCAGTTTTTTACAGCAGTGAAGTGTTAAAGTATTCAGGAAAGATCTAAAATCTCATTTATTCTCAAAACAATCTCATGTAATTAATAGTTGACAGTTACTTTCAGTAGTAGTTGCAATTCTGTTCCTCAAAAGGAAAAGCTAAAGGCATTAGATGTGTGGCATCCATCATTGTAGTTCATTCTTCTTTCTTTCTTTCTTTGCGACATGGATGCAACATACAATGTAGCACTCTGCAATGCAATGCTGTGGGGAAATGCTATAATGATATCAGTTCACAGTATTTTCCACAGTTTGTATTGCATTAAAGCACCTCTGTCCCAATCACTGGCAGTGCTCACAAGTGTTACGACACTTACATTGCATTCAGAGTGGCTAATGGCTGGTCTTCCCAGTGTTACTTAATTTGCTACTTTTAAAGTCTCTGGCAAAGCTAACAGAGGGTGCGACCAGTACCTGCCTGAAGACCAGACATAGCTTTTATAGCCAATAAGAGCTAAGCCTGAGGATTTTGTTTTGGAAATTTTATGCGTAGAATGGTAGTATTTGAATTAATGAACTTTTGTTTCATCGTACTTCAATTTATTTTTTCTTCAGTTTCCCAGAAAAACAGTAAGTAAAGCTAAGCCTAGTACATACTATCTTGATATTGGTTATGGGGAATTCACAGAATCATGGGATAATTTAGATTGGAAGGGATCTCTGGAGGATGATTAGTCCAACCTCTGCTCACCAACTAGAGAAGGTTCCTCAGGGCCCTGTCCAATCAAGTTTCGAGTATCTCCAAGAGTGGAATTTCTTCTCTATCTGTGGACAACCTGTACCAGTGTTTGATTGCCCCCTCACAGTGGAAATTTTTCCATATATGGATATATGGAAATTCCACTATATGGAATTCCAACTAGTGTCTGTTGCCTCTCGTACTGTCACCGTGCTCAAACAAGAGTCCGGCTCCATCTTTGCTACACCCCATTAGGTAGCTCAAGACTGCAATAAGGTCTCCCCTTAGCCTTGTCTTCTTAAGGTTGAACCAGTCCAGCACTCAGCCTGTACTCATGTAGCAAGCACGTAAGCCCCTGACCATCTTCGTGGTTCTCCCTTGGCCTTGCTCCAGAATAGCAATGTCATTCTTGTATGGGGGAGCCCAAAACTGGACACAGTACTCCAGATGTGATCTCACAAGTGCCCGATGGGACTGTAGGGTTTGGTACCTTCAGAAAAACTAATACATCATGAACATTTTTTGACCATGGAAAACATTTTGTGTCTGTTTTCATGTAAGATTTATACTGGTGAAATGTCATTGTTTTTAAAGGAGTCATTCTTGACTGACCTCAGTATAAATGAGAGGAAAATCAGTCCCTTTACAACTCACCTTAGTCAAAAGATCAGACTCCTGACTTTTGCAAGGATAGGTCAGTTTGAATAGCAATAAAGAATAAACTTGTTATTTGACAACTGAGTGACAGATCTGGCCTACAAGATAAGGAATAAGAAATGAGGACGTTATTCAAACAGTTAGGTGTCAGCAAGTCTTACCATGTGAAAAAAGAGGATGAGTATGCACTGCATAGTAAACACTACTCAGTTTTAATAGGTAAGATTTCATCTTTGTTTTCTTCTTCCAGTCTAGGTTATGTAAATTTTACCTATAATTATACCATGGAAATTGTATTTATGTATTGTGTCTTTCTTTGGTTATCAACTAGTCTCCAATTTTGCTTTGACAGTATAATGGGCCACTGGAAAAGTTAAGACACGTTGAATTACCCACAAGTAAATGTGTCTTTTCTACATTTCAGCTTCTCCAGTTGGTAACGGATATATCAAGCCACCCGTCCCACCTGTTTCTGGTACACAGAGAGAAAAAGGACCTCCAGCCATGTTGCCTATCAATATTGACCCAGACAGTAAACCAGGCGAATATGTCCTGAAGAGCTTGTTTGTTAACTTTACTACTCAGGCTGAACGCAAGATTCGCATCATCATGGCAGAACCTCTTGTGAGTAGAAACAAACTCTAAGTTTATATGTACTTTACTTTGAATTTATTTTTAAATCAGGCTTTCTTGCCATGCAATGCAGAATATTTTGCTTGTAATCTGTGTTGGAGTTTGATAGTGTTTCCCGAACTGTAAGATATGCTACCATGTCAATTAGAAGGTGTGGGAGAGGAGAGAGATATGCAAGATATGCCAAAGGAGTGACATGAAAAGGAATGAATATTTTATTTCTGTTTGCAATATGGGCACGTTAATGTGATTGAGAAGCAGAAGGGGTGTCAGCCAGCATAGATTTCACAGCTGGGAGAGTGGTCACTTGAGTCCAAATGGATTAGAAAATGCTGAAATATGATAAAAACAGTATTTCTGAGCATTACCAGTTTTCAGCTAAAACATGAAAATAAATAGTCCTGCTGGTTCTTATTTTAGTTCTGACAGTAGTAGATTTCACAGTCTAACAAAGTGCTATAGCACCTATTTTCCAGACATGAAAAAGCATGCAGCATTTGAAAAAGGAGCTACATTATAAGGTCTTGCACAGTCAGTGAGAGAGCCATCGTTATTTGTATTTTAGGCAAATTTAACATATAAGTATGTCTGTTGCAAACTGTCTTATGTAACTGAACTTTTGGGAGTCTGCTATTTTAAATTGAGACTACATTTTATATACATTCTTGTTATTTTGGTTAGGGAAGAATGGTTCTGTAACCTATATTTTGGTTCTGACAAGATAAAAATAAAAAAATAAAAATAACCAGGAACCTGTATTTCTGAGCTGTAAGGGAATTTTCATAAAATGTTATAACATTTTTGTTATAAAGCAAATATAGAATACTTAGTTCAGTTCCCCATTTTCAGGTCTGGATATTCTGAACAGTAAAATTAAGATTGTCTTGATTCTGATGGCATCTGTTTAGTTTTATGTCTTGATTTAGATTCAGAAACATTTGATGCTGGGAAAGTTTTTCCAGACTTTCCTCTGAAACATTAGGTAGATGCAAGATGACAGAAATATCTTACATAATTTGGAAATAACACAAAAAAAAGCTAACAGGAAGGAATATTTTGACAAAGATCCAGTTTCTTCTTCTTTCCTGAGTCCCCTCCAAATTGCAAAAAGTAGAATAAACTGACAGTCATAGTGTAGGTCCTTTAAAGAAAAAAATGCCAGCAGCTATTTATTACCATCCAGTCTTCATGTGACGCACAGTGAACGTCTTTAAAATTTTAAGACAAATGTGTTGTAAAATTACTTGACAAGATCAGGGAAACAACAAAAAGACCAGGACTGAGAACATAATTTCCTTGTGGCACTTCTGTTACTCTTAAACACTAACCTCTGCATTTTCGTGTAATATTTCAGACATAGATATGAACCAGTGATCCTGATTTATTCCCATTTCACCTTCTGTTAAGATGATTTTGAGTTGCTGTGTGTTGATATCTTATTTTTGTCACTTTGTGAAACTATGAATATCTGAATGTTGATCTTATCTTATTCCAGAGGTTGTTCAGTGAAATTTTATTTGGTAAATTCAACGTAGAATGTAAAAATATGACAAGAGACTGGAATGTCACCTTCTTCTTGTCAACATTTTCAGAACGTATTTCTTACAGGGGTCTAACTGTGAGACACTAACAATAATTCAATGACATACTCACATCTTATTAATACTAATAGGACTTATAAGTCATGGCATGCTGCTATTTGAGGGTGACTGTGACAAATGTGTAAGCAAGTTTTTGTAGACATTCAGTCAAAATGATCTTGAAATAATTGGGTTGTAAGAAAAGAAGTGACAAGGGAAAATGGAAAAAATTATTCTGGAATAATGGCTAAGAATTTAAGTCCACCCTTTTTGTGGGGTAGCTGTTAGATGTTTAGCCGCTTTGTTCCCACATTTCTACTCTACTGACTAGAGTTGTGACCAGGAAGTCCTAGGGATCTGCGAGACAACGGTTATAAGTTTGTGGTACAGAGCCACCCTTTGGCCTGTTTTCACAATAGGTAGTCAAATGGTGAGCTCTTTGAAGGTTCTGTTCTAATTAAACTCAAACGTACTTCAAAGAAAATCAAACTTGCAAAGTGCTCTAACACTGAGATGTTTCTAGTTTGAATTCTCTAAGTCATTACAAGATATGGCAGTTTAATTTTATAATGAGTGATGAATACTTAAGATATCTTTTAGAGAAGCTAAAATGATCTGTTTATAATATAATTGCTTTTTCCTCTCTTTTATCAGAAAGTCTAGCTCAGATTCAAGCTCTGAAGTTAATACGGGATTAAATTAAAGACTTACTAATGTATTTTTTACCTGGATATTTCTTTTCATACACACATTTTGCCTGCTTATCCTACCTGATTATCTTTACTGTTGTTTTTATGAATTTTTCTCTCAGTTTCTTGGGTTCCATATGCCTGTTTGATATATCCATCTCTTTCTTTTGTGATGTACACAGAGCCCAACTAAATTACAGTTTTCTGACAACTATGGTGGAAAACCAGGTTTGTGTCCCACCACGAGTTGCAGATGCTAGCCAGGCACAAAAAATTTTTGCTATTTGCTAGGGCAGCAGTGAAGGGCACGCCACCCACTGCCTCCTGCAGCCCCATGAAATCTTGGCTGGGATAACCAGATTCCAGCAGCAGAGAAAGCAGAGGGCAATGTCACCTATTCCTCCTGCTGCCTTGGCTGTCAACCGAGTATGATTTGACATTTTGGGTACTTGATGTGGCAGTAATCACCATAAAAAACGCACTCCCCAGTTAATATGTTTTCTAGGCATGAATCTAATGTCGACTATCAACTGCTAAGTCTTTAACAAGTTAGAATGGAAACCTTTTGTTTCCAGATGTGATTTTTTTTTACTTTGTCTGGAGAATATTTTATTTGGAATTTCAGGTCAATTTTGTCACCCTTTTAGGGTCTCTGAAATATAACAAACATTTCAATAATTACATTAACTTAACTTAACAATTATGTGGCTAATTTTTAATGATTAAACTACTGTACCCAGATTGTATTAATCCAAATTAAAGTTATTTGACAGCAGAATTAATTAAAAGGGATTTTCCAGTTTATAAAATTAAATTCACATAAACGAAATGTAAATAATTTCTTCCTGATAACCTTTAATAATTTCCTTATTTTTTTCTGTAAATAATTGTTCTCCTTTATAATGAATATTAAGAATTTCTCCTGCAGACCTTTTGTCACAGCTGATTGCATTCATATTTACATTTTTATTGGTTTATATTGTAAATCTTCTTTGCATTGCTTCACTTACAAACACAATTTGATAGCTTATTGCTGCTGATTTTTTTTCAAGCAGTGGTGACCTTAAAATGAAGCTAGAATGAGGAAGCCAGGGAAACATTTTTGCCAGTTCAAATGATAAAATGTGTTTATGTATCTTAACACTGTAAGGAAAAAACCCAGAAAATAGTTTCCTTTTTAGGACCGTTGATTATCACTTAGGGTAATAATTCATCCTGTGCATACTGATCAGGCTAATCTTTAAATATGGCTTTCAGCAGTACTTACACACAGCTGTAGACATTGATAAAACATTGTGAGCTACAGGCATTGACAGTGGTTAATGTTTAATTTAGCTGTTGGTAAACTTTCATTATGCTTTTCTCCTGCAAGCATCTTCTTTTGCTGAGCTTGTCTAAATTCAGGATCTCTCTGAATACTGAACTCAAGAACAGAATTTACTCATTATAGGATTAGGACTATAAGCATATTCATGTATTCTGCCTATAACTTTCTCCTCCTATTAGGTAGGTTTTATCTCACCATTGGAAAAAGACTGAAAGCAGTGATGTGGTTGATACTAGCGTATTTATTACTTCCATTTCCTTAGAAGCTCAAAGACATTAAAATATAGACCTGTTTCAAAGCAGGGTTGGTGATAACAGCCAAGCAGGTGGTTAGGAAGACTCTGAAAGGGCCAGAATAATGCAAGTTTGTTTTTGCAAAGCTTGACCAACCAACATGCATAGTGGCACTGCTGTCCGATTAGCTTTAATCTAGGCTTCACTTTCTGTAGGCATTGCAGAAGAAATATGCTAAGGACAGACGTGGAAGAAAAGCAAGTAGAAGTTTTTTTGATTTTTGAGGACTGGGCTGTGATAAATAGTAAGATTTATGTAGGCTATAATAATGCCAAGCATGTCACACAGCTGTAATGTAGAATTTTCTGGTTTACATGGACTAAAATTCCAGCTGCATCACATGAGGAATGACTCCTTTGTTCTCATCTATAACGAGACACATTAGCATTACACACTTTTTACATTTGAAGTCCTCATGAATAGTTTGGCATACACAGGGCCTTTGGACTCCTGTTTATTCACAGTGCACAGACAGGAGTTACTATAGGGAACAAGTAATTTCATGGAAGAGAGGAAAGGGAAACTGCCTTGCTTTGTTCTAACTATCCACTCAGTATGTGTATGCCCAGATAAATTGAAAAGAAGACAACTTTATTTGAATAACTTTATGCAAGTATATATTGAAAATGCTGGGGTTTTTTTCCCCATACAAAAAGTATCCTCCTTAGGACCTTCCTCTATAAATGCTACCAACATGCCAGATTCCCATTGTCATCTGTCCCTATCCACCTCTGTGTCACTCAAGGATTATGTCACTCATCATTAATATAATTCTTTTATTCCACTGGTGTTTGTGGTAGTCAAAATTCTATGAAGCATGCGGGCAGTCCGTCCCAACCCTATGGAGCTCATAGTTCATAATATCATAACTCTGTATCTAACATATCATAACTCTTTCTACATTTCTACTGTACTCTTTATTTAGTATTTAAATTATATAACTAAATATTAGTAGATTAGTTCTTTTAGATCCTGTTGTGACAAATAATATGTAGGACATTAAGACATTATTCTTTCAATAATTGTCTCTGAAATACTTAAGATGCTTCTTTATGAAATTCTGCCTCGCTTTATTATACTGTGCTGAGGACTGTCCTCTCACCTGTTCATAAGAAAGTGAAAGCATCTACACACCATCTTACTTCAACTACTCGATATGTGACTCGATAGTATATTCATATACTATCCTTTTATTGTATGGAGCCCTACAGATCTGTTACAGTGGATGCATTAAGTGGCTTGTTGAATGGGCAGATCTATGTCTGTCAGTCATAGGATAGTCTGGAGGACCAAGGACATTCACTGTCCTCTGGAGAAGGTCCATCTCCTACAGCAAGTGTCAGCTCAGCAGAGTTTCTTTCCTACAGGTCACTGACTGGATCCCGGGTCAATTTTTTAGACTAACAGTTGGTCTCAGTGTTTTACTCAACTCCCAGCCATATCTAAGGACTAAGTTTGATTTCTGTGTGGATTGTCCTCTTGGTTCCGTTTCTTTTTACTCAGTCTTTCCAGTAGCTAACTTCTCTGTTTCAAGAAATCAGTTAAGCAGAACAATGGTCTCAGCCATAACTCTTTCCTCCATCATGAATCAACTTTTGTTGGAACTTCACTGGCTCTCCAAGTATAGTCCAGTCCACAAAACCATGCTCTGCCAGTGATAATGAAGCCCAAGCTGGGCCAGATCAGTTTGTTCTTTCCCCCAGGAGAGAGAGAGGCAGCTAAGCCAGGAAGATACCATCTGTGAAATAAGCAAGCTCTACTCATGTAGTCAAAGGATGTGAAGGCAGAAAAATATAGGAAAAGATGGAGATGGAGAGCATCAAATATAGCAAAAAAACTCCAATGGCATAAAGAGCCTTCATTTCCCCTTCCACTCATCACCTCAGAAATAATATCCCCCTCTAGTTATCTCAGTACGTATCTCAGGCTGAGATCTGTAACAGAAGTCAATCACTGAACAGTATAGAGCAGTAGTCCTAGGGTGGCTCATCTTGAACCTCAGGGCAGTTATCTTCCTGAAAGACCTAGGAAGGTTTGTGTAGTTGAAGCAGTGGCCACAGATGAGATATCTTCTATGTAGGTCAGGGTGACATACCGTAAAATTGAAACACAGGAGTTGAGGGAAAGCGTATGAAAGACAGTTGGAAAAAAACTTCGAGTAAGACAAACGTAGGGTTTCAGAAGTAATCAGGGAATGCGGGAGGATAGAGACAGGATGCATCCTGGGTCAGATTCCAGCTTCCATATGAGATAGAGGGAAAAAGTTCATGCCACTTTAGCAACCAGGATGGAAAAGGACACATTTTTGCATAGCCATTGGCATAGGCATTTGCAGCTAGATACAGGTCCATAAAAAGACTCATGCATTTCAGAACCAGGCAATGTCAACAGGAGCTTTCTCAGTGATCTCAGGGTTTCCATAGCTGGGCGTGTGGGCAGAATGCTATTTGAGGCTTCAGATCTCATTCTGACAGCAAAACTCTCCAGGATGCTTACTGTCCCTGGGCCTCACTACTGCATGGATATAGTTGGAGGATAGTCAGTGGTGCATACGATGGTTGAAATCGCTAAGAGGATTTAACATTGGAAGGCAGAGATTGAATCCGAGGTCACCGAGGCTGTCACGTGTTGGCCGATGCTTGCAAATATATCAGAGAACCTACCACATGCCTCTAATCACAGTTTTGTGTCATTTAAGGATATTGGTTATTACCACTATCCAGAAAATGAAAGTCATACTACATTTGATAATGTAGTATCATTACCTGAAACAGGCCAGCCTTATCTGTTGTCTGTCATCATGAAGGACAGAAGGATGGATAGAAAATCAACTATCATCTACTTTGTTAGCATTCTTGCCAGATAAGTAGCAATTAATTAAAGAGATATCTTTCCATATTTTCGCAACAGCTTCATCCTTTGCATGCTTTTAGACTTCATGTTTGAAGTCAATGAGGTCCTGCTTCATCAGGATTGCTGTATGTTTTTAAGTTAAAATTTATGTGCTCTTTTCTGGGCCTGAGTCTGGCATGGTACAGTTTACCCATCAGACAACTTGAATTATGCCATATTTATTTATTTGACCCTGCATATCTGTTGGCATGACAAATATGAGAAGAACTTAAATACTTCACGTAGCTACCTTCCCAATTTGGAAATTCACCCAATAAGGTCTTGTTTCCTTAGCTGGGCATGTAGTACGGGTGGAAGCTGTGGCTTTTATGACCGTCGTACATGTAGCAGAAGAACACTGAAGGCTGATGTTAGCTCTGCAAGGGCACTCTGGCTTCTTCCTTGAAAGTCTGCAGTCAAATTTACAGTCAAATACCAGTTTAGTTGATAACTCTTTTAGGAGTGTAAATCACTGAATCTGTTATAATTGATTACAGGTATAGAAATTGGGAATATTAATAGTGTCAAACTTAACCCATGTAAATCCAAAGTTGGATATGGGACTACTAGTAAACTCAATCCTGTACCTAAAATTCAATTAGCACTGTCTTAGTTAATCCATTATACTAACTTTATAGTCCTTCCCAAAGCTGTACATCATGGTCCTTCATGAATTTTCATCATAAGTACGGATGCCACTAAAACTTAATACCTTCCCTGCCCCAGCAAATTAGGTTCCAATTAACAAAATTTTATCTTCTTACATTGGAAGTTTTAAAGTCAGAATCAATCAGTCTACTAACACGGGTCTATGATGGAATTAGGTTGTCAAGATTAAGGGTCCACACTTCGTTTCTAGATGCTCTTTTTAAATTTATCAAACTTACAGGTTGTAAAACTCATTTTTTTCTGTACACTGTAGTACTGGAGTAATTAAAATCAGGGAAAACCAAGGAAAGTATTATGATTCTAGCCCAGACCTTACAACTTGCATGTGTTTAGACAGAGGATTTTGATGTGTTCATTAAGTTACAATTTTTAA
>NW_009210592.1:60146-112451 GCF_000690835.1 Fulmarus glacialis
TTAACACAAAACTCTGAAAATAAACAGCCAATAAAATTTCCTTTCTTGCTTGTGCTAGAGTGTACCTCAAATTTCAGTAAAGTCATCCTCAGTACTGTTTTCAACTTTCCAGATTTTACAAAAGCATGTATTTAAAATATTTCTTTCAGAACTGGTCCACTGGTAGCCATCAGCTTATTTCAGCTTAAAACACCTTAGTAAACGGATTTTTTTTACTTCCTACCTACAAGAAAGCACCTTACTTTGCAATGGAAAAATATTAAAGAAGGTATGAATGCTGAGAGCAGTAGGTTTTTTGTTTGGGGTTTTTTTTTCGGTTACCGGTATATCTATAACAGCACTTAACCTTTGTTTAAAGTTTGTGACCATTTATTATCAACACCGAGTTGAGGGCATGTCTGTGAATTTTTTTACTGATTGGGTAAGAATGTCAGAGTTCTTGAGTTGTTTGCTCAAGGTAAGTGAAAGAAAGAAAACTTTTGTATTTGTTTCTTGTGAGGTTTTTTCCTTAAGTTCAATGTTATTTTGGGAAAGCTGCAATGCTAATTTTTGCACTGTGCATCTAATAGCTTGGAAAGCAATCTCTGATTTTGCTTCTGTCTTCAGTCTGCTTGGAATTTACTCCACTTCTGTGTAGTATCAGTAGTGAAAATTAATTTGCTATTTCTTTGGCTTGTTTGGCCATTTTTTCTGATACATAAGTTACTTCAAATTAAACATTCTCATCACCAAAATTTCTCAGTGTCCACATTTTAATTTTTTTCGTAGACAGCATAGGTAAAAGATGCCTTTTGCAGAGAATGTGATAATCAAAGATTAGCCTGTAACACATGATGTGATGATATAAGGCTATCACTCTCAGTCAGAACAGTACATGACGTGGATGCCAAAGAGGCGAGAATCAGAGCCTGTGAGTGAAAACCTGTATTTGAAGCTGAACTGATGTTTTCTTACATAGTTTTGTATTCAGCAGTACAGTACTACTGGGCACGTCCTTTTCCACGTGAACGAAAGAGAAGAGCTGTTACAAAGAAAAGAGCAATTGCATGGAGAAAGAATAGACCAAGTAATACTGAGCCTGTCTTCTAAACATGCACCTTTCATTATTTTTGTGCATTAACTGTAACGACAAGTAGGTTTTTAACCTGAGTTTACTAAAATAAAAATTTATAGGACATGTAGAATATTTTTACATGTATACATAATTTACATGTGTAGCCACTTGAAATATGCTTTTTTCCCTCCATATGGAATACCATGTACAATTAGCATAGCTTTTTTACTTAATTTTCAAAAGTTACATGAAGTTCATTATTATTGGAGTCTATAATTTTGTGTTGTGCAGAGTTGTTGTGTTTTCTTGAAACTATATTATCATATCTATTTTATTATGTTTGCATTTAGAATTTCCTTTCGGTGCATGCTTAGAATTTCAAAGGTTAATAAAGGAAATCCCCTTTTCTGTTTATTTTACTATCTGTGTACCATGGTCACTGACACAGTCTCTTAAAAGAGGTATCTAGCAGCTAATTGATGCTGAGCAGAGCAACAAGAGAAATCAAAGATTCTGTTGTCATCCACTGAACTGGCAATTTATATTTTTATGCATGAGGACCTGCTGACTTGCAAAGAACGGTTGTGAAAACAGGACACTAATTGCCTGTTTCATAGAATTTCCAGGTGGGAGACATTTGGGAGACTATCAGAGTAAACAGATTGTGCTTTTGAGTCAAAAAGCTTGGCTCTCTTAATTGCTTAGGTATAAATTAACTAGGCTTCCTGGGGTGGTGGTGGGAATTCCCAAATAGTAAAAAGGTAAGGAAGAGATGAAAATTATTTCCCCAGAAGTTCGGAACTATTTTCAGTACAACAGCTTTTTTATGGGACCATAGACTGTTCTATCCATTTTTGAGAGGGCAAAACAGAAGTAAATATTTGCAAGTTCAGCTGCATGAACCTGCTCAATGCAGGATCAGCATAGATCCGTTCTGGGAGGGAGGAGGCAGGAGCACACAGCCGAAATGGAGGCAGGGACCAGACAGACAAACCGTCCCCTTCAGAGGCAACTGGCTGGTAGGTCAGCTGCATCTGAAGGGTGGGTGCTCTTCTGTGGAATAGTTTCGCATGCCCAGCTTTCAGAAGCAAATTGGCATCATGAGGTTTCCTCCTAGATGATACAGATAATGGTTTACACACCACATGAGCGCAAGATTGACAGTAATACATTTTCGGATCTTTGTATGTACAAAATAACCAATGGCAAAATTAAAAATTTAGCATCTTTGATCCAGCTATTTTTGGAGCAGACCTTTTCCTGCAAAACACCACCTTCCTTTCCTGCTGAGTAATACAGAGATGTTCATTTTCTTTTGGGGCTTACGTGATGATTCATTGTAAGCAGGAAAGAATTACACTTGGGGATTTTTTGGTTCTTAAGATTGCGCTTACATGCATTTTATATATATTTTAGCTGTAGTAGTTGGTCTATGTCTACTCCATTTTACATGAAAAGGTCCATTCTTCTGCTGTTTCCTTTTGATAACTCTTCCATCCCAGCAGACTACTCAGTAGAATACGTGTGGCTGCTTTTTAGCATGCAGTGCAAAAGTTACATTTTGTATCAAAATATCCTTGCATCCTCCATGCTCTTATAAAAAGAAGGGTTTTATCTCAGTCAGTAATACAGTATCCAGTCATAGTTCAGTAGGAGTAACGTGCCTAATGGTTGCTGAGGTTAGAAATAACTTTAAGGGGCATTATATATCATTGTAACATGGTGACATAGTGAAGCTTAATAGGCACTACAACATCCTTTAGTTTTCATGTTTCCCTGAGCACTCAGTTCTGTGACAGGTGGTCGAGAAAAGCTATTCCTGTGTAAATTTACCCAATTATATTTGTATAGCAGCCCTGAAAAAGAATTAATATATTAACCTTTAAAAGTAGCTGACAGTCTTTGGAGAAATGTGTTAGTGTGTCTATGTGAATAGGGGGTTTGACTGATATGTTATTTTTTAGATAACTTGTAAATATGACATTTAGTTAATGCATGCAAATGTGATAAAATATATATTTGCCATTGCATATTCAATGTATTCTATTTTAATATATTCTATTAATGTTTTCACAACAGCAATGAGGCAGAGGAAGGAAATTAATTTTTAGGTGAGCATTTTGTTTTGTCAGCATTGGCGATGCAAAAAGTTTAGATAGTTTTATTGAAAAACAGTGGTTTCAAATATTAAATACAAAATTGTCTTTGCTGATCTTTACTGCTTATTCTAACATGTATTCATATCATGGGAGTTTCCAGCGTGAACAAATACAGAGTATACAATTGAAGGCAGCACTTCAAACAAGAAATAAGGGTGTTTAACTTAGTGATTAAAAATGGAAATGTTATTATTGAGAGTCCATTCTTCTGAAATGTTCTGATGTTTTTTATAGCCCAGAAAGCTATGGGCTCTTTCAGAGTAATCAAAACTTTCTTTATTCATATTTTGTGGTTGTAGGCTTTGGCTCCAAATTCAGCCTACCTATTCATCCAAGATTTGGAAGACATTTCTGTAGAATGTATTACAGCTACAGAGACTCAAACAGAGTCAACTCATCATATAAAAGGGCCTCTTTGCCATTTCTGAATTGGGTGGGCAAGAAAATAAATAAAATAGTGCCTTGAGGGTGGAAAACATTTTTAAGATTTTTTTAAAAAACTTTTAAATAAGTGTATCTCCAGGGTAAATAGACTGCTATGGAATCTATTACTTAGAGGCAATTTCACTTTATTACACATTTTAACCTTGTCTTTGCCAGTCCTGAACCTTTGGTATATAATGAAAATGTCTACCATGAGTATAAATATATTTTATATAATAGCTGCCATAGCAATGATGTTGAAAATACTGCATAAAATGAAATTTGAAAATTTGTAAGGATATTAGAACTAAGTGGTATAGAATAGGCAAGTTGTTTACAGTAGATGAGAAGAAATTATCTATTGCATAAATAAAAAATGCTGTTTTCGAAGAACACTTGAAGCACCTATATGTAGTTGAGCTATCTTTGAATTTACTCAGCAGCGTCAGTGTTACACTCATCATGCAAGCGATCATCCTTTTATATTTTAGGAGCACTTAGACACCAAAAAACATATTTGTATCTGGCCCTTTATCTTTATTCAGTTCATTATCTATTCAGTACTCATCATTAGTAATAATAAATAGTAATACAGTAAATAGTAATAACTTCTACTTTGAGTTTTCTCAAATCTCCAAGCCCCAAATATAATTTTCTGTGGTTATTGCCATTCACTGCAGGGGTGCAATGAGTTGGTCTGACGTGGGCACCCTGCTCCCGGAACGGGGATATGATGTGCAGAGACACTTGGCTTCACGGGGTCAGCTTGGGTCCAGCCGGGCTGAGCCGTCGCAGCAGTCGCTGCAGGCAGAGTCAGTGGCAGAGCCGTACTTTGAAAGAGTCGAGGAAAAAGCAGCAACAGCAGCAACCCGAACAGGGGGATGAAGAAGAGGCAGAGCAGCTGCAGCAGCAGCTGCTGCCTTGTAAAAGTGTGAGGAGAAGGGAAGCGGCCAGAACAGCAGTAGGTACAGAGTGGGATGAAGGGAAGAAAAAGGTTTCAGTTAAAGCCCTAGACGGGAGACATTGAGACGTTAAGGCAGCAGAACCCTTCCTGGCTTTTGCTAGGTGTCCTTGGCTGGTCTCCATCCCAGAGCTGCCTTCTGCTGCGACCAAGTCTGTTGCATGGCTTGTGAACGGTTTCTTTAGGTGAATGTACCACAGTTTGGTCTAGTCGCCTATAACAGTGCAAGAGACGAGTTGTATGGCCTTGTGAAAATGGAGGGATCTTTACTAACTTAGAAACACAGTCCCTGGGGAATATCATTGTCAGAAACTGAAGTATTTGTGAGGTGTGTGTGCTTCCAGAGACAGGCAACAGGTGATTAGGACATTTTCAGGATTGCAGTTCCAGACCTGGGTTCCCAGGGCATGTTTTGTCTCATTTAGCTGTGTCCACCTTATAGATCAGCCTGTGAAGAGGAATCCCACACCTCATTTCTGCCTGAAACACTGAATACATTTCTGCAGGATTTTAGATACTACTCTGAAAGCCAAGCATTGCAGCGTTGGGCACTGGAACGCAAAGCTTCTGGATGCCAAAGCCCTTTTTATTGAAACAGACCTTAAGAAATGTCTCTGTGGTAACAGAAGCCTTCTGTAACAGAATCAGAAATTTAAGAAAAAAAAAGATTGTGTGGTGTTTTTTTTTTTTCCTAATCTGCACTAATTCTCAGGACATTGATTTGTCCAGGACCCATGAAAACTTAAGAATCTTTTAAATAAATTGAACACTACTTTTGAAAGATTATCTATTGTCCTTTTCAGTGTGCGCCAATAGACAAAAGAAGTATTGTCCTCCCATGAGACACGACTAGGTAGGGTAGCCCCAAGTTACTGATTGAGGAGGAGGACTGCAGGTAAGGGGTGTTGTGTCTGTTTCTGGGCTACAAGTTTTTACTGTGTCTGTTCATGACCAATAATCTGTCATAAAGTTCTAATTAATAGTTGTTGTGCCATTAATGTAACCTGGAGGAGTCACTGTAGACATTAGAGATAACAAGGAAAAATATTGATGACTGTCCTGGATAAATCAGTGACTCAGTAGAAAACATTTTGTTTATTTTTCTATTTGGTAAGTAGTCAGGGGATACTGCAGTCACCCTGCAGCCAACCTCCTTGCCAGCTGGCATTACAAGTGGATCAGCATAATTAATTTCAAAATCAGTCAGCAGATTATACTGGACATCATTTTCTCCAGAGAGAAACATTAAATAATAGAAATCTTTGGACCCCCTCAAGTCTTTCTGTTCCAATATCTCAGCAGCTTTACAGATTTCTTTGTTTTGCAACTCACATCCCCTGGCAGTGATGGTATTTTGCCTGATACATTAACAGATGCTGATAAGTGTAACAGTTAGCTGAAAGCTGAACAGAAAATCTCATGCTGAGTTGGTGGGAGAGCCCTGATCTTGCAGCTGTAGGAGAAGAAAGATGCATGATTTACAAAAGAATAAGGCGCTGGCACGTTTCAGACACCAGCAACAGTAGTACAATTCAGTGCAGAATTGTGACAGTGTTTTTCAGACTGTCATCTGCCTTCGTGTATTGTTTATTTTCATTGTGGTTTAGAAGAGTCATATTTTGTATACTGTTGCATATATCTAGAATACCAGACTATGTATGTCTACATGCCTCAGTAATTGAGCCTGCTTGGCAAAAAAGCCATAAAGGTGAATGCATGTTCCCATGTGGTGACTCTTTCAGAGTTGGGCAGTTCTCCTTGGCTTTCTCAGGTACTCTGAGAACGTCTCCTGAAAATCTGCTTCCATTTAAAAAATGCCTTTTTTTTTTTTAATGAGTAATACAGCCATTTTTTCCACAGTTATCTTCCTTAAAAATGAACTCTATGGTATTTGATTCTTCTAAAATCACCTTTCCTTCAGTATGTGCTGGATGATGCACTATATCTATGATCATGTTTGTATGGCCTGGTAGTATTATAACAAGAAGGTACATCATGTGGCTAAATAGAGCTCTTTGGTTATGTATTAGAGGAAATACCAGGTGCTTTTTAGGATTCTGAAAGAATTTATCATCCATGTGAGCACTAAGTAACTCCTTTTCTTTCTTGGAAGAACACTAAAAACACTAAAGACAGTCTGTCAGTATTAGGTCATATGTGTGCAGAGGTCTCCTTTGCATATGAAACAAACAGTATCTCCAGCATGAAACTGGTCAGGAGACAAATTATGTGAGTAAAAATCTAAGAAAAAAATAATAGTAGAGTTGACAGAATATATCATAGTATTGATCTTAAGTAATACATATTTAATACATTTTCTTTTAGGAGAAACCACTGACCAAATCTCTGCAACGAGGAGAGGACCCCCAGTTTGATCAAGTAAGGCACTTGAAATTATATTATTTCCATTCCTCAGGCTGTAAGACAAATACTTGGAAGGCACTCTAGTGTCCTTATGCTATTGTTGAATACTGCAAAAGCAGTATCTTTCAATGTACTTTAGTAGAATGATGAGTGCTTTGCCTAACCATTCTTGGTTTTAAATTAGGAGGATTTTTCCACCGTTTTCAAGCTCAATATTTTTTTGCCATAAAACTTCTTGCTTTTTACAGTGTATTAGGCACATGTGTTATTTCCTGGCTGTTTCCCCTGGTGGAGGTTTCGAAGCAAACTGTATTTTTTCAGGATATCTGGTTTTTGAAACAGGCGCATGGCCCCCGGCCTTTCTTTTATGGGGTTTTTCTTATGGTTAATATGAGGGCCTTTAGAATCATTGTCATTGCCATCAGTCTCATCAGTCTATTTTGTCTCTGTAGCTATGACCCGGCATGACTTACATGTATGCTGCACTTCATGTAGGCTGAGCCAACCTGTTGTATTTAAAATTAAGCATAAATTCAGTTGTCAGGATAAATAAGGTAAATAAAAATTAGAGAAAAATGGCAGGGAAAAAGAATTAAAAACTAAAATAGAATCTGTATCATGAATTAGATTTCATTTACTAAAACAATGAAATTGTAATTAATGAAATGAAGTTTATATCTGGCATTAGAATAATAAATTGATTATGTAAGGGACATGGGACAAGTACAAAAATAAAACCAACAGAAATATACACACTTTTTAATGATGGTATAAGAGAATGAATTTTTGTCAGCAGTCTGTTTCTTAAAAAAAAAAGTGTCTAGAAAAAATTCCTACATAAGTAACCTATTTTGAAATAAAGAAAGATAGGTGCTAAAGAGTTTAAGTTTGCATAAAGGATGCCAAAACTCACTCCCAACAAGGAGGAGGGGTAAACTCAAGGTGTATTATAAGCAACAAAGTTATTTGCTGCTCCGCCATTCCTGCCTCAGCTGCCGTTGCTGTTGCCATTGCTGCTAACTCCATGGCTGCCTACACCACTGTGCTGCCAGCAGTGCCAGAAATACAGGACAGAAAGACATAGCAGAAGCAGCAGCAACAGCAACAACTCTGAAAGCAACTGTGGCTAATGCCATAAGCTGCAGGTACCATATTGATTAACTTAACTTCAGGAGAGGAGATAGGTATGGGTAGGACTTCAGAATCTCAAATGAATTTAACACATTGTTTTTGTGTTCTGGGATATTAGATACATTGCACCAGAAGCAAAGATACCTTGTGAGAACCCCACTGGTGTTCACAAAGGCTCACTTCATAATTTTAGCTTGACAAAGTGATGCTCTCTAGATTGTTCTGTAGCTGCTTTTTGGTGAGAGGTAGCCTGCTCGGAGGGCTGTTCAGAGCAGGAGGCAAACAGTAGGACTTCTGCATTGCCCTGTCCGCCTCGCTGATCACAGAGGGACCCCGCAGGGGAGCCAGCCACTGTGGGCTAAAGGAGGCTGCTTTGTGAGTAGTCCCTAGCTGCCTAATGAAATTTTTTGTGGTATTCTGACCTTAATTTTATATGTATATATTTTTTCCTTCCTGTGGGAAGAGTCTCACACATAAATGGGAAAGAAAAACAAATTAAGCCACCCATATGCAAACCTTGTGATACTGTTCCTGCAGTGTATTAAACAAACACATAATGGGTGGCCGTGACTTGATTAAATATTCATGGTTAAGCAAATTGTGGCTCTTTACAAGAAAGAATTAGAAAACTTATGCTTCTCCTAGTTATTGGTAGGTAGACAGAAAATTGAACAATTAAGCCAAGATCAGTTAATGAGAACAGCGAATGCTTCCTAGAGTGAAACAACTGTAGCAATTTACTCTGAATGCTGGGGGAAAAAAAACAGATGCTGATAAAAAACAAAGGCAAATTTTGTTATACACAACATTTGTATATATTTCTAACTGCATATCTGGAGTCCTACCTATGCGTAGAGTTGATAGAAAAGTATAGAGCTGAGGTAGCCTTAGACGTCCTGTCAGAAAAACTTGTTTTCAGTTCCTTGAAATTTTCCAAAAAAACTATTCAGATATTGAAATTTTCAGACTATCTGTCTGCCTCAGCCTGAGTTGTTGGGAATGTTTCCCTTCTCAGGTTTCACATTGGTTTTCTGCCTGAACAGCACAATCATTTTGAGATGTTCTAGTGCTCCTGGGATTGATGTACACCTGTGATTGGGAGATGAGACCTAAAAAGTACCTGACTGATGAGCCTGTTTTCAAGAACATGGTTCATACTTACCGAAATCATTTTAGTTTGGCTAAATTGTAGTTAGATTTTCATTCAAAAATTTGAAATACATCGTAGAGATTTGATAGAATTCAGCTAGAGTAGAGACAGAAAGATAGAGCAAAAAGTCTTTCTTTACTTGGCATGTTTCACTGGGTAGATTAAGTCAGTACATCTCAGTGTTATAAAGCTGTTTTGCAAATGATAACATGTCAGTATTATAAAGTTGTCACGAAAATATGGGTAATTTTGCTGATATTAAAAATGAAGGTGTGGTCTACCTGGAAAACTCTGAAGATCATGATTCCACATGATACTAAAATCCAGGTAAGGTGGCATGTGCTTTTAAGACAAGCCATTTAAGTTTTAGTTTTTAAGTTAACTCAAGTATTTAAAGAGCCTATAGGATGAAGGAAGACCAGGTTGAACTTTTTAGTAGGGCCTGTTGTGACAGGACAAGTGGTAATGGTTTTAAACTAAAAGAGAGTAGATTTAGACTAGATGGAAGGAAGAAATTTTTTACAGTGAGGGTGGTGAAACACTGGCACAGGTTGCCCAGAGAGGTGGTAGATGCCCCATCCCTGGAAAATTCAAGGTCGGGTTGGACGGGGCTCTGAGCAACCTGATCTAGTTGAAGATGTCCCTGCCTATGGCAGGGGGGTTGGACTAGATGACCTTTAAAGGTCCCTTCCAATACAAACTATTCTATGATTCTATGATAATCCCTTGGTTCTCTCTTCCAGGTAAGTGTGGAAAGCTTCGGTATTTATTCCTGGAACACATAAAGTCATCTAGCAAAAACAGGAAAGGCCACACATTACATTCCTGGCATTTTTACTATGGAAATGAAGGAGGAAAAGAGGGAGAATCCCCATGAACAAACATTTTCAAGGGGTGTCTAATAATTTTGACTTTAAATTTTAAGGCATCAAAAATGGCACACTGTCGAAGGAACCTAATTTTCTTTTTTGGACTTTATCAAAATTATCTCTGTTCAATTTGAATGAAATTGATAGGTGATGCTGAAGTGACCAGATCACTAGTCACTTTAAAATACCTGAGCTGCATCATCTAACTGTAAATTAAAAAGCAGCAAAAGTAAGGCATGACCTGATTTAAAATTTGCCTTTTGCAAGTCAGCTTCAGAGGTGGAAAAAACCAGCCAAAAACCCCTCTTTGCAGTAACTTACAGTGAGCAGAATGGAACTTTAGCTACCCAGAGTAATCAGCAGTAAGTTTAACATTGAAACCCCCGAATGATTTAAAACGATTCCGAAAGCATTGCTTACTTTCCCTAAACAGCTTTATCTCTGGCTCTCTGAGAACTGGCATTTTTTCCTGCCCATTCTCAAGCACCAGTGCTAGTTGTGATGGTGGTGATGGATCCAGCGTTTAGGGACCTGTCTGTGCACAGGCAGAGCTGTTTCTCTCCATGGATGTAGTGTCAGTGCCTCCTGTTAGGCAGACAGTATTGTCCTGTGGGTTCTGTCTGGCTGCCAATTGCATCACCCTCCTCAAACTCATAATAGTATCTTGAGCAATGTATGAAGTAATCTTACTTATCCTGACTTGCAGAATGTCTCACCATTAGCTTAACAAACTGGATTCCTTACACTGACTGTATTTTCCTTTTTAGGTGTGCATGTATATAAAGAAAATATATACAGGAAACGAAACAGTTTTTACATATGGTTTTAAATATCTTTATAGTATATTTAAAATCATGTTTTAAAAGTTCTTGATTAGACAACTCTAGTTGCCTATTGGCAAAGAGCATTACTGCTCCAGCACTAGCATGCTTTGTGTCCCCAAGTACAGAAATGTTATTAAACATAGTACTACTGAACTATGACTCAAACTTCCTATTACAGGAAACCGTAAAGTTGCAGTACATGAACAGATCAAAAGCTAGGGTGAAGAAAACCATAATTATCCAGGAGGCTTATCCTCACTCAAGGAAACATTTTTATTAGTCTTTTCTCAGCCCCTACTAAAGTATCTTCTGTTCTTACCATGGTATATAAATGTTCTGTGAACTGACGACACTGGAGGCAGAAAAAGAGCACTGTGTAATCGTGGACCAACCTGCAGACATTTTCCATATGAAAATACAAAATTAGTGTAAAGTTTTGGCCATGGAAGTGAAAACGTAACAGCAAGAGTTAGTTTTCATATGAAACTCTCTATATGAGGTGCCTGTTGCAAGAGTTTCAGCATAAACTGCACAAAAATTAGTGCTCATTTTAGTTATACTGCTCTCTTCTTAGAGGTGCATTAGGTTGGAGAACACAGATTGGAAAGCAAAAACATTTAATGTTTTATATACTTTTAGGAGATGGAAGCAAAAAATAGGTCAAGCTAAAAACAGGAAAATAAAAATGTAGTAATAAAAGATGTGGAAAATACAAATATAAATAAATAAGACACTAAGCAACATATTAATGATTAAGTGTCCCTTTTTCATAACAGCCTCAATGTGGTAAATGACATGCTGATAATTATTCCCTTCCAATATTATATTTGTTAGATGTAGTAAGGGAGTAATGATGTCGTCATCATTGCAGTAGCACTGCAGTTGGCCCCTTTTGTGTTTTCTCCTTCCCTCCATTTTACACATTGTCCTTCTTCACCAGCAGAAGGGCATGTGGTAGAGGAAGTATAAGAAATGGTGGTCATGGGGTCATAGAGCAACCCTTGGCTCCTGATCAGAGGTCTGGGTTGAAGCAGTGTGTAAAGAAGTAAACCTGAAGGCAAAATTAAAGGTAACACGTTCAGAACTGAACTTGCTGCACACTAGAAATAAATGGGTTTTCATGTAAACTGTTATCCTGGCAGTAAAACAGCCATGAACATTGCTAATGTATAAGCAAGCTAGGTGAAATTACCCATCTACAAAATTATGGTATAAAAAAATCCGGTTTCTTCACTCACAAAACCAAGGCCATAAGTGAAAACTAGTGAGTGAGTCCAACTTAATAGATATCAGTTTTAACAGTTCCCAGGGACATTTAACATCATAGGACTGTCCAAAAAAATGCTTAGAACAGAGATGTGAATGAAAGGAGATCTACACAAACACAACTGCATTATTTGCTCCTAATGTTTCATTTTACATTTTTTTCAATTAGAGTTGACTTATTTAGAGATCTATCATTAGCAGAAAAAAAAGTTTTGTCTCAAAGGGTCCAACAGAATTAGAGCATGTAGCTGCTTTGATTAGAGCGTAGTGCAGTTCATCTTTCCACCTTCCTCCTGCCCCAGTCTAGAGTATTTGGAATAAGAAATGTTAACTTTATCTCCTTAATTACATATATTGCATGTGAAATCCTGGTTTTAACTGTGGTCCATGAGAGTTTTGCTGTTGATTTCAAGGAACAAGGATTTCATTGCAGCTGTTACTTTCCTTGAATCTGTATTGTTTGTAGTTATGGGGCTTTGTTATAGACATGCATGAAGTGGAAAAAACATTGAATGAAGGGAAGACATTATCGCATGGCTATGGGTATCCTAGATATAGTTAAGACAATGTTTATCAAATTCTGCTTTCAGTAGCATTGATAGAAGGTGTAAAATCTCACTCCTTATGTCCATTATTTGGAATCTACACAACAACAATTTGAAGACAGAATATGCAGACACTGTGCAAATGATAGATTTACAAAAAATAAACCAACACTATGCAAAAATGAAGTACTGCAATTCTGCATTATTAAAATGGCAATAAAATGCACATTTAACGTACATACTGACATATATGTTATATGAAAAGAATGCAGAGCCAAGAAGTTAATGATACTGTTGGAAACTGAATGCAGTTTTAAATATATTTGCTGTTAAAGCACATAGAAATTCGTATGTGAAATAAAAAAAAATCAGCATCTATCTGCTGTTAGTGGAAATATTTCTTGTATTTGTATTTTGACAATATAGCAAGACTTTTATGAAAGTATATAAATTGTAGCAAGCTATCTGGGCAGAATTTCATTAAATTTACTCTTACATATTAGTCCAAAATAAATACTAAGCATTTACATAAAGTATATTTAATGCTCTGTGAACACAAGTTTTAAACAGCTCCCTACTTGTGCAGCTTTCTTATCCTTAAGGTATACAGTAGGTAGTTCATTTATGATGGAAGAACATGATCATTTGTCCAACAGGGACATATTTGTACATCTGTGCACTCCCTTTCAGGAGCAGCACAGAGCTAGAATTCATCTCACTCCTGGACTTACTTCCAGTAAATGAAAGGGTTGAGTAACCAACACGCTGGCTAGACTTCCCTCCCTTCCTGTTCCCTGAGAGCCAGGTCTTTGCCCAGTCCACCCTTCCTTCCTGTCTTAAAAGTGCAGTGACAGAAAGATTAAAAAAAAAGCTATATTGACCTTTTATCCCTACTACAGACACACACTGTAAATTCAGCGGAGAAAGTATGGCTTGAGGAGATTTAACAGGAAACACTTTGACTTCTTGTGGTGAGTGAAATTGTGTAGCTGGGGTTTAGAGAACAGCATTGATACATATGTCGGTGAACATGCAGGAAGACCTGATTGAAACAACTTTTCACTTATAGTTAAATATTGTGATCTCTTAAAAGATATTTAGGTCTATTCTAGCCTTTCCCAGCAAACGCTTTTTCACTGCATCTCATATTTAACAACTGGTGTTATGCCAGCTTCAGAAAAACTTTTGGAAAACAACAGAGAAGTGATAGAAATGTCTAAGCGCTCTGAGTTGGTAGTGAATAGTTTGCACTGACACTAGGTGATTTATGTATTCTAAGTATTTATCTGAAGTCTTATGCTTGAAGGCTTTGGTATAATTGAGCCTAGGCTGCTATAGTAATTCTTCATGAAAGGCCTCCTGTCACTGCTGCAAGCAGTGCCTTCATGCCATCTTCCACAGCAACTTGTTTCATATTTCAGGTAATAAAACATACTGGAAACACTGGATTGAAAGCTTTCCTAAAATAGTACTTTTACAGAAACTTTTATTTTTACAGGGGCAGTTGTTATAGCTTTCTAATGCTCTATGTTTAACTTTAGGCCATAATACCTGAATCCAATCAAAACAATAATACTTTATGCTCATTAACTTTAGACCACAACATCACTGTGAATTATTTAAATTCTGAGGCTGAAAAGCTGCAAAAGAGATCAGAGTTACTGATCTAAACTAACTGTCATCCACAAAAGTTGTCATCTAAGGCTTTAGCAGTGTTTGGGAATTGTATGTAGGGTGCTCGGTCTCCCAGTTTTGCTCTTGTCTTAGTCTCAGACTTCACACAAGCTTGGTCTTATACGAGACATTAAACTCTACTGTTGTTGTTCCACAAGCACTGAAACGTGCTGGTTTAAGTTTAAGCAGGTAGATAAACCTGACAGAGTTAATGATCTAATCAGTGTACTTGACATGAAGTACATACTTCAGCATTTCGCTCCTGCTACTCAGCACTTCGCAGGATCAAGCCCTGCATGATCTTGACGTGGTCACAAATCTCCAGATCAGTAATTTATTCCTATTTTAAATAGCGGTTTTCTATTTTCTTCGAATGTACACAAACGAAGTAGCTGTAAATATTCAGTTGCAATACATATATAATCCTCTTGTATAATAATGGGTCTTTTTTTCACCCTAGCTTTTGATCTTTTCATGTTTTGCAGCTTTATGGTTTCCTGCAATAGGAAGTTTAAGTCATAGTTCAGTAGTAACATGTTCTGTAACGTTTCTGTAATTGGTGACACAGTTTATACTGAGTGAACAGTAATCTTCTTTTCCAGTATGCCAATAGACCTGTTTAATCAGGAACTTTAAAGGAATAATTTTAAACTTTGTTTTACTTATTTGTGCACACAAAGACAGGGGAAACTGTAAACATTTTCCTATATATAAAGAGAAGTCTAAGTTATCATCAGGTGTGTCAGCCTAATTATAGTAGGATGGATGCATCTGCACATTCAGTTGGTTAAGATTATTGCAGAGCTTGTGGGGATTGTCAATACATTCTGAGCTTCAGGAGGGGCATCCAGCAGTCAGATACATCCCATGAGGAAAAGGACCTGGGGGTGCTGATTGACAGCCGGCTGAACATGAGCCGGCAGTGTGCCCAGGTGGCCAAGAAGGCCAACGGCATCCTGGCCTGTATCAGAAATAGTGTGGCCAGCAGGAGTAGGGAGGTGGTCCTGCCCCTGTACTCGGCCCTGGTGAGGCCGCACCTCGAATCCTGTGTTCAGTTTTGGGCCCCTCACTACAAGAAGGACATTGAAATTGGAGCGTATCCGGAGAAGGGCAACGAAGCTGGTGAAGGGTCTGGAGCACAAGTCTTATGAGGAGCGGCTGAGGGAACTGGGGTTGTTTAGTCTGGAGAAGAGGAGGCTGAGGGGAGACCTTATCACTGTCTACAGCTACTTGAAAGGTAGGGTAGGTGGGTTTTGGTCTCTTCTGCCAAGTAACAAGTGATAGGACAAGAGGAAATGGCCTCAAGTTGCGCCAAGGGAGGTTTAGATTGGACATTAGGAAAAATTTCTTCACTGAAAGAGTGGTCAGGCCTTGGAACAGGCTGCCCAGGGAAGTGGTGGAGTCACCATCCCTGGAAGTATTTAAAAGACGTGTAGATGAGGCGCTTAGGGACGTGGTTTAGTGGGCATGGTGGTGTTGGGTTGACGGTTGGACTCGATGATCTTAGAGGTCTTTTCCAACCTTAATGATTCTATGATTCTATGAGACAGTACCTCTGGTTCATCACTTTTTCTGTCCTTATAATGTGCTCAAACTCAAATCAACATTGTGTAACAAATAAAAATAAGCTCCTTGAAGAACTAGTTCGTTTTCTGGTGTGTTGTAGGATGATACACAATTTTAATGCGTTTTAGTATCATCAATGGAAAGACAGTATCGGCATACAGCCCATTATTGTATTTCTGCTTATGTTTCAACAGGAAATGCAGAATATTAGGTCACTGCTTGTACCATGGATCTCAAAAATGAGATGAAAACAAGAAAGAACATGCCTAACGATTGAATTAGTACTTTTTTTTTAAGGAGGAGGGGAAACTTGAACACCAGTTGATTTGTTGATTTGTTCTATTTTCCCCATAGGTAATAAGCTCAATGAGCTCACTTTCAGAATACTGTCTACCCTCTATCCTGCGCACTTTGTTTGATTGGTATAAAAGACAGAATGGCATAGAAGATGAATCTCATGAGTACAGACCAAGAACAAGTACTAAATCCAAAAGGTATGATTTTGAGTATGCATACATGCATTATTGACAGATTCTAAGGTAAAATGTATTACATTTTGCCCATCAGCTCTTGTGAGGTTACAGTTGTTTGAAAGTTGTTTTTTTGCTTGTTTCTGGAACTTTTCTCTCAGCTTCTGGATGGATGGAGTAATTGTGTCTTTAAAATTATGCTCCTGATAGTTCAAACACTGTTTCTTACTGCTGTTTTGGAAGCTGTAGTGTCATGTAACTATTGGTTTGTATAAACTGTGTCTGTCTTCTTTACTCATGTGAGTGGGCAATAATTCTGTGACTCTTGGAAGGATTTTTTTTATACAGCATTCTGCTTAGTTGTAGAAATTTCACATACACCTATCCTCAATCCAAAAAATTGTGAATCAGTCAGAAGAGCTTTAGCAGCATTGACTTAGCTCTTAAAACAAACAAACGAACAAAAATAAAGACCCCAAAACAAATATATTGATCTCTTATGGTATCAGTAGTTCCTCAGTGATAAGGCAAGAGATTGCTCTTGGTTTATATTGAGGATGGAGGTTTGGTACAGGTATATTCTTCAAATGTACAGTTTTTCTGAATACTTTGGTATTACATGTACACACTTCAATGAAGCAGCAGGAGAATCAACACTGGCAGACCTAGTGTTTGGAAATGCATAGGCAATTCTTCACATTAGGATTACATTATAATCCAGTAACTATTGAAGGCAATAGTTGCTGGAATGAAGGGGTAGGAGCTAGTTTTAAAATATCAAGGTAGACATGAACCTGAATCAGACTCTTCCAGACTCCTTAAGTCAGTGGAAGTAGGCAATACGATGGCACGATTCATCAGTTAGATGTCTGCTTTTGCATGAGATGAATCCTTGCCTTGAAGTGCCTCTTTCTCTCAACTTGTTACAAGACCACCGGTACACAAATAGATGTTTTCAGGAACTCTACCCAAAATCTAGTTGAAAGTCAGCTTAGCAGTGAACCAAGGCCACTCTGTCAGTTGATAGTGTTACAGAAAGAACATATAACCAGTCCTTTTTCCAGTTATTTCCACCAAGAAAACCAAAATGCGGATAATTTATTTAATCGCTGATCAAGCAGAACTCTTAAATGTATATTTTATTATAAGCACATAAGTACAACTGAAATCAGTAAAGTTCTTAATGTTTATAAGAATTGTGCTGAATTTATGCGAACAAAAATCTCACTGAAATCAGTGGTAACTGCTTCAAACGGACTGCAGAACTGTCCCTTTAATGTTTAATTTTTAAAAAGTGTTGTATATTTCATCTTTTCAGTACATTTTGAAACTGTGATCAGGTGATCCAAATGGATATTTTTTGTATTTGTATTCCAAGCTACTCACCTCAGACATTTATTCCTCTGTGTTGTTCTGCACAAGGATTGTATTTGAACGTTTGAAAAGTGATGCCAAAGTTTAAAAACTAGCACTGGAACAGTTTTAAAAAGAGACTGTAATTTAGTTATGAATTCTCTATCTGTACTTTTAAGACATTTTTCGGAATCCATCACGAGTCTAAATATGAATTTGATAGCACGAAATAATTTATTATGTTTGTCTCCAAAGTGTAATTGAGAACTGTCTAAATGTTGCAAGGAAATTGAAATGAAATCCATGTGTTAGAATACAGAATCCAAAAGTTTCCTTGTTTTTGTTTCGTTTTCTTTCTTGAGAAAGTTTTGTTTTGATCTTAAACTGAAAAAAAAGATGGAGGAAATGGAGAGCAACATTTAAACATTTGAAAGAAGGTGAGAGTAACAAGTTAGATTTGGTCTATTTATCTCAGATTTTAAAAGCATATCAGTGCATTACTTTCTGAAATGCAGTTTAAAAAGTAGAACACAATCCCCTGTTATCTGTATTTGTGTAATAGAGGAAGGCATATAATATGAATTATGACACATCTCAGAAATACTGTGTTTCCTGTTTTGATTTTGCAGTGATGAACAGCAGAGGGATTATTTAATGGAGAGAAGAGATCTGGCTATTGATTTTATTTTTTCTTTAGTATTAATAGAAGTTTTGAAACAGGTATGGAGTTCTTAAATTATTCATTAACTAATAAATGATGGAAATTACCAATACAACCTAATTTTAGGATTCTTCTTTCTATTTCTGTCTTTAAGAGTCTAATAAAAACATGAGATACATCCTGCATGCTTATTTATTGCTGTCTTTCTTGCACCTGTAGGATACATAGTATTCTGTGCTCTACAGAATACAGCTCTACAGCCTTTGCCAAGTCTTTAGAGCTAAAGTATTTATTTCTCTTCAATACTAAATAAACTTTAAATGGCTGGCTCATTTCAGCTGTTTTGTTAGCTAGATGCTATGTCAGCTGATACCGTATTTAACCCAGGAGTAATACAAGCACTAAGGTATGCAGCTTGAAGTGTAATATATGCATACCAGTTACATTTTACTTTGTGTTTTCAGATTCCACTTCATCCTGTAATAGACAGTTTGGTACATGATGTTATTAACTTGGCTTTCAAGCACTTTAAATACAAAGAAGGGTAAGGCTCTTTTTCACACAAAAATTCTATGAAAAAAATTATTTGCTGAATTTTTTAATTGTAGTGGTTTAAGCAGGATGCTTTCTCAGCCAAGAATTCTTGCTTGTCTCTTACTAGGTACCTTGGTCCTAACACTGGAAATATGCACATTGTTGCAGATTTGTATGCAGAAGTAATAGGTGTTCTAGCTCAAGCAAAGTAAGTAAAATTGAATATCATACATAATGGAAATCTGAGTAGTTTTACTTGCTTAGCGTATGAATATTCTTATTTTCTCACTTTTTTAAAAGGTAGTGTAGGAATAAATCATTCAGCTCACTGGCCCTCTGTTCATCCAGGTGTTCTAGAGCATAGAACTTTAGGGAATCACAGGCTTTCTGGATCTAGTCCAGTGATACTGAATAAATTCAACTAGACTACAGCTGAATTTATTCAAACTACTATTGGACTACTAGCATTATTTTTCTTATCTCAGCGATGACATCTGTGGAAAGCCCAAAGGGCTGAAGAGAGCTATTTTAATTAATCTTTTTTCTATATGCTATTTTTTCTGTATCTGGGCAAACCTAAAAATGGCTATACTGCAGCATAGCAGCATTTTAAAGTTTCTCTGCAGTTATTTCAGTTTAGAACTTAATGCAACTGCTTCTAAATCCTTCATCCTGCACTTCTTAGCGCAGATGGCGCAGTAAAGACAGAAAACACTTTGTGGAATCCGGTCTTAAATTTTGAATATGGAAGCAGATATATTCAGAAATTCATGTACCCGATATAATGTCTTGTGACACGCTTATCGCACAAACTAAGCAGAAGACTGAAATTCACTGCCCCAACATAGATCCATGTCAGTGATCTCTGTCTCCTGACTTCTTAGTGTTGCTGAGAGTGAGTCTGTTCTACAAGACCAATCAACTTAACCAAAATTATTTTTTGAGCTTCATGTAGGCAAACCAGTTTGAGTTCCTGGAAATCATATGACTTTCACAGACTTCAGCTAAGACCCGGGCTTCTAAATTGGCTGGGTCGAAGGCAAAAGGGGAAGTGACGTCTGGATCCAAAGCTTCAAGTTGACTGTCAAAGACAAAACATACCTGTTCTCCATAAATAGTTCCTCTCCTCCAATTCTGAAGGGTCTTGCTAAGATGTTACTACCACTGGAGGGCTTCTTCCTGCCAACCTGTTTTTTTCAACTATCCTGTGTTCCCTATCAGAGGTAGTAACAACAGGTTGTTACGTGCTACACCTGCCCATGAAAATTATATTCTTTTCATTTTGTCTCAAAAAGGACAGGAGATCCTGTTGGATGATCTTCCTATATGTTATTTTTTGTGGACATATTGTCTCAAAAGACATCTCCAATAAAATCATGGGGAAGATCAAAAATGGTCGCAGACCACCCCATCCCAAATTATTGTAGTTAATGCTTAAGTGTTACTGTAATGGCTACATAAAAAACCTGAAGGGAGGAATAGCCTATCTGAATATTTTCATGGTTATCATTTAAGCATTTAAAAACATTGCATGTACTTGCAAGAAAACTATCTTTCATCTTGGATTTTTGAAAAACATGTGAGTGGGTTATTCTAATGATACTGTTAGCTCTTATGTAAAAAAGGGGCATGGTAAGAAAATAATTGGAAAGATGTGGTTATGCAGAGGGCCTAAGATCAGGCTGTACCCTTCGTTTTCTTTTCTGAGTTTATCAGAAGTGAAAGAAAACCAAGCAAAAAGAAATCTCTTCACACACTGACCAAGGTTGAATCTTCTTTAGGTTTTTCCCCATTTATATACCTTACAATATATTTCAAATATGAATCTATACTTTTTTGTAACTAACCAACGTGAATTCATAGATTTCCTGCTGTAAAGAAGAAATTCATGGCGGAGTTAAAAGAGTTACGGCATAAAGAGCAAAGCCCATATATAGTTCAAAGTATTATCAGTCTTATAATGGGAATGAAATTCTTTCGCATTAAGATGTATCCTGTGGAGGACTTTGAAGCTTCTCTTCAGTTTATGCAGGTAAAATTCCTAAGTATATAACTGTGGTTCCCAGACCTTTTAGAATGGGCTCCCCTGCATCTCTCCTGTAATACACCAGGATATTTTCCACATGTCATTCCCATATAAATGTATGCGCAGCTACTTTCTGTTTGTTCTGAACCTCAGCACTCCAGTCTCCAGTCTCTGGAGTGCATCATTCCATACCGACTTTTCATCAGCCTTATACCCCTAATCCCCACATCTCACCCTCCAACAAAAAGAGTTTTCGTTCTGTAGACCCCAGACCTTCCACCGTGCCATCGCGCAGCTGTTCCTTGCCCTGTGTCCCTGCCTAGCTATGTCTCCCCAGCTGCTCACTGCCTCCAAAATAAATCTTCCACCCTTGACATAGTTGCCAGAGAGGAGAGGACCTTCTGATGGACAAAAACACAGAGAAAGAGGCAAAGAGTTGAGGCAAAAGCTGGGTGGAATTTGCCTTGGATGCATTGTGTCCTTCCACCACACCTTCACCCCGCTTCCTGTAGAGTGCATTCTGTACCCAGCTGGTTTGAGAGCCACTAGTACAGAGCATAGTTTGACTATCATAAATGCTTTAAATTAACAAATTGCATGATTTTGTAAAAGGAAAGAAAATCTTTTATGTTTAAACATTTTTAAAAGGCCACATTTCTTGTTGGTAATATACAATGGGTTCTGTTCCATCAGCAGGTTTATTTAGCTTAACCTTTTTATTCCTGTTTTTTCTTGGGATCACCCTCATGGCTACATAGTTTGTAACCAGTCATCCAGTAAAATACACGTTTTATGTAAACCTCCACATAAAGATTGGCTTATTGATGGTGTCAGTGGAGTAAAAAATCAATGTTAGATGCCCACAAGTAAGGATTTGACATTGGAATACAAATACACATCCGTGCAGACACACAGAGCCATTTCTCTAAGTTCTGAACAGGAATCACAGTCTATTTCAATTTTGCAATGTGTTTTAAACCATATTTAACAACGTATTTAAAACATATTTAATAACAAGGAAACAGGTCATTTTTGTTCTTACCTTACGCTTCATTATATGAACACATCTTAGTATGTGTTGACTTAATGTAAGTTATCCAGAGCTGGCAAGATATCAAACTAGTGTGTGTTCACGACTAATATGAGTGAATGACTTTGTGGCACAGCTTTATGGCACAGCACTGCTGGGATCCAGTGTTCACTGGTATTGAAACCAGTGGCAAAGCTCCCATTTAGTAGACTCAAAATTTGGATGCAAATGATCTCTACCTTGCTATCCAGCTGATAACTACAGTATCACAGCACCAAATTAATTCTTGTATATACTACAATGCATCATAAGATGCACTGCGTATGCAGGAAAACCAGTTTTGCTCAGTTTGGTGAAATACACTTACAGTTTGATTCTGTGGGCGATTCGTCTGTTAGTCAGAGTATCTACATACAGTGCCTCAGCTACAAGCTCTGTCACACCAGCTCTGCTCTAGTAGAGACACTTTCAAAGGGTGAGCTAATCTCAGGAGTGAGCTCCAGAAAAGCCTGTCTTCCACCACGGAGTGCAGAAGCAGCCCAGGACGGCTACTGTCGTTGCATAGGGGCCTCAGCTGTGTACCAGAAATGGCCGGAGTGACTGAAGCCATTTGTTGTAGAATCCTGATTGCAGCCAGGAAAAAATATGCGTGGTCCAAAGTGTAAACTGCTCTGCATGCATGTGCAGGAAAAAAGGTCCGTGGGGAAAATCCTTGTAACGTCAGTGGCTGTTTGGGCCTTGGACCCAGAGAGGAAGAAGTAACTGGAGCAACATGATTTGTCATCCTCAGAGAAGTTGTACAGAAACACAAGAGTGGGTGGATGCTTATTTCCCCTCCCTCACTTCCTGAGTAGCAGAGCTGTGTGGCTAGAAGCTTGCTGCATGTTTAGGACAGAAGAACATTTTACCTTTCTCTCTCAATCCCCAATTGCAGGCTGGAAATTGTGGTAGTTTGCACCACAGGTCTCTTCCCTCACATAGCACAGTTCTGTATTGATGCTTAATCTGCAATGGATCCTACCAGTGAAATTTATCCAAAATATTTACAGTAAGATTCTTCCTTCCCTTGAGTATCTTACCAGAGAAGTAAGTTCCTTTTTTGGCCTCCCAGAGCACTGTGTAAAGCAGTCCATGTGGGCTATTACTTCTGCTCCTGAAAGTATGCACAGGGAAGGCATGAGGTCAACTCCTGAGTCCAACTCCCTTTCCATCCCCAGAACACCACCGGGCACAGCTGGAATCAGTGGAGAGTTTGTGGATTATCATGGTTAGAGTAACAGATCCTTGATCTTAACTTACGTCCTGCTTTGTGCTTGCTGCAAAATGCAGATTCAGAAGTTAATAGACAAATGTTTTCTGTGGGATTTGCAACATAAAAATAGTCACTGACATTTCATGTGCATTCAGCAAACATTTAGAGGCCTTTATTCCAGCTGATACACAATTTCTGTTTCTTGTTTTGTTTTGTTTTAGGAATGTGCACATTATTTCCTTGAAGTTAAAGACAAAGATATCAAGCATGCACTGGCAGGACTGTTTGTTGAAATTCTTGTCCCCGTAGCTGCTGTGAGTTTATTTTTCAGGTTGTTCACATAATTTCTTTAAATTACATAAAACAGCTTGTCAAATGTATTTTATTAACATAAAATTTTCTTTCAGGCTGTTAAAAATGAAGTGAATGTCCCCTGTCTGAGGAACTTTGTTGAAAGCCTGTATGATACAACACTTGAACTTTCCTCACGAAAGAAGCACTCATTGGTTAGTAAGAACCCTAAGAAGCAGAGGCTCAAATTCTTTGTCAGAAATATTTCTGAGCAAGCCTCTTGGGAAATTCCCAGAATTGGTTGCAAAACTTTTTTCTGCATTAGGCTTTATAACCAATACATTTCTATTTGCAGGGAAGGTTATTGTGTTTGCAGAAAATAACCATATTAATTTTATTCAGAATATGGTCGAAATCAGTCTGAATCAAACAGATGTTTTCAGCTTCTGAGTGTGTGATTATTAAACGGTTAGGTTTTCTCATACTTGTTATGTGTAAACATTAGGAGGAGAGGAGAAAGAATAGAGTTCACTTCTTGTCAAGCGAGAACAAATGAGGCATGTGGGAACTCTTTCACGGGGCTTAAATAATACATTGTAGGAACAAAAAAATGTATAACACATGCCCTTTTGAATCCGTAACTTGGCTACTGTGCAGCTCCCTATTTCATTTTTTTCTTGTGAGATGAACAGTGGCACTGCAGTGTATTTTTGGAAGCATGAGTTGATCTGAATTAAATGAAGGTCTGAGTCAGTTTCACGCTGGCCGCCTTAAGCAGTCTGTCTCTCCAACTGGGTCAGCGCACGTCAGCACTGCAGCATTAGCTAATCCGTTTTGAAATCTTGGACCTTGTAAGTAAAGAAAGTTGTCATTCATCCTCCCTCGTTCTATGGGAAAGTCAAAAAGACTTCCGTGTTCCCAGTGCTCTCGGCAAATGCTGGTCACTAGTGCTAGTGAATCTGCTGGGAAGACTGCAGGAGTGTATTGAGCTCTCTGCTGCCGTTACACCAGTCCCCGCGCAGTCCCAGGGGAGAGTCAGCGCATCCCCTGGAGCACAGACCTGATCCAGTTTGAATTAGTGCAAGACTCGGGATGGATTTCTGATTTCACTCTGATTGTGTTTGTGTGGCTCTATTCCTCTCTGCTGAGTTAATAAAACATTGTTGAAACTGCAGCAGCAGGGTAAGAGCTTTGCTGTACCGTTTTTACACTAAATAGAACTTCCCCAAACTGGTGGCCGTACTTGCCAAAGTCAATACTATGTGCTTGAGAAAGGATTGCACAGCTGGGGCTTTGTGTTTGATTGCTTGTCTACACATACCACACTGGAGACTACATAGTTAAAAGTGACAAAATAGATTCTTGTGAGGGTGTGATTAGAAATACAAACATTGCGAGAAGGAGGAGGAGGGGAAAGGCAAACAGTTGGCAGAAATAGCTGCAGTGCATATTTTCAGGCTTCCAGGGAGAAAGCACACTGTTTAGAGTCTGAAGAGGACCTTCCTTTCCAAGATCAGTGTTTTGTGAATTGGTGCACTCACTGTATAGGCAGGACGGGGGCATTCATCTTGCCTCATTTTCTATCTAAAAGTGTCTCGTCTGAACTAGTCATTGAGGTTCTCTTGATAACGAATGGAGAGAATTAGGAAACTCCAGGAGATGATTTGTATCTTCCCTCCTAGGGCTCTTCCTTAGGATGGGTTGTAACACTCTTGGGATGTTACTAAACTCTGTGATCCTGTCAAGTACTCAACTATTATAGTCATAATGTTAATATGGTAGGAAAGTCTTCCGTGAGAAGACTTCAGTTATCCTTTCCCATATGTATTTTGGATGTGAAGATTATAAAAATAAGAATTAATGTACATTTGCCATTTGCTCACAAAACTAGGTCTAACCTAGCTATAGACAATTTATGTTATATATTACAGGAACAGAAGTTGGAGTTTATGGTGTATTTGTACTTTGACCTGTGACTGAAGTAAGAATTTTAGGGTTAATTTTGAGAATCATTGGTCTTTAAGATAAAGTTACCTTATTTTTGACTAATAACTTTAAAGTCCTGATTGGGTATATTAACATGACAACTGAAACAGAATAGTCTTGCTGAAATAGCAAAGTCAGTTTCAAAATTAATAGGTGCATTTTAGCTTATTTTTTTTAGTGTAACATTTACAAGAGGAGTGTCAAAGTAAGTGTTGACAAAGAGACCAGGTTCCAGTATTTGAACTTCTATGTTCTGCTTCGCTTCTTTTTACTTTTCGCTTTGCAAGATGTAACTACCAGCAGTTCCAGGCATTGCCTGTATTTTAACACAATTCTTTAGGGTGTTGAACATGTCTCCTAGTAAATATTGTGACTGCCAATTTTGAGGAGTAATAAGCATCTGAGCCTTCACAAGTCCCAACAATCTCTGTGGGTCCTGTTGTTATTGTAATAAAGTTTAGTTATTTCCATGCTATCATTTCTCAGTTAACTGACAGAAATTAGCCCTGTGAGTCTGTAAAATTGTGGCCCATCTTTGGATTTATTATACTGCTATAAGTAGACATTTGGTTGTTTTTAGTTCATCCATAAAATATATCTGTAATAGCTTTAGAGGAAGATTCCTTTTAAATTGTACTACTTAACAATGTATTTATGTTGGCTAACATGTATTGCACAAAATGGAGGAGTTAGAGCTTAAGTTTACAGTAGCTCTATTAAGTTACTTTTACGTTGTGTAGTCATGCAAATAATACGGTATCGACATCCTTTTCCTGTTTAGGCTTTGTACCCTTTGGTAACATGCCTGCTTTGTGTCAGTCAGAAGCAGTTCTTTTTAAACAGATGGCATATTTTCCTCAACAACTGTCTATCCAATCTCAAGGTTAGTATCTTCTGGTTTTAATACTGTATTAAAACTTCAGCGTGTACTATTGATCTGTTGCAAATCCGTTTTAGGTAAATGTGCTGAATTATTGCTATTATATGATTCCATACATAATTTTATTCCCAACAGTACAAATTCTTTAGCTGTGCAGATTTTTTCAATAACAAAAAAGTATTCTTGTGCCTAGTTTGAATTTCTGCTAACTCAAACCAAGCCTGAGTCAAACAGCTGTGAAACAGGCAACATTGATGAAAGTTATTAGCTTGAGTGACATGCCGAAACTGACCCAATATTAACTTGCTTTTTTCACAGAGGCATTCTCAAACAAAGCACTTGTTATTACTTCATCAGAATGGAACTAGTTGCAGGACACTGATTCCATTGCCTGTTTCACTCTGTTAAGTTGCATTAAAAAAAAAACTAAACTATTTTAAGCTGTTTCCTTCCATGTATCCATTCTTACTCCTTTACCATTTGTTAGATCTTTGAAGTTTAAGACATAACTGTCCACTGCAATCTGCTGTGGTTCCTGGCCAGCACATACTGTGCAATACACATATGCTAGTTATCATTACTACTCCTCCATGTTTCTTTTACTTGTGCAATAACTCATGTCCCATTCCACCCTTAAAGTGGATCCATATGAAAGGATGGTCCCGTGGCTACCTGAAAAGGCCAATATAAGAAGCACAGTGAAGTCGTTAGCTCAAATGAAGGGCCTCCAAACTGCTGCTTGATGAACCAGTAGTTAGGAGGCTTCTGCAAACGGCACAGGTAGAACATGCAACCACTTTCTCAGCTCAGAGGCAAACTGTGGAGGTAATCTCTGTTCTCCAAAAGTTGAATTCCCAAGGTTGTCGACAACGTATATATTGCATCGTTTATTGCTGTTGCTGTCTTGCTGTACTTTGTCTTAATGAAACAATTTGTATTGACTCTCTGCATATGGATCCTACTGTTAGAATAGCTCTTCAAAACGTTCGTAGTCTATCTGCAGATTTCTTTCCACCTGTACCTGAATTACTTACTTTTGCTAAAGATGTATTAGAACCTTATTTGCAAAGAGATTCAGAAAATAAACATATTGTTATTGCAACTAATTTTACGGATTTTCATGAGCTTATACAAGCTTTAGAAAAGGTGGCTACAGGTGTAAGATCTCTGAGGAGCCAGCTGGGAATATAGATTTTTCTGAAAATTAGGGAGATCCTGAGAAATTATTTGAAACCATTAGAGAAAATGTAAGTAAAGTTGCTCCTACCTTACCAAATGAAAATCAAATTGGAATTCACCTTGCCACCTATAATTTGTCGACTTATACTTCGATTCATAGGGCTCATAGGTTAATGTGGTGGCACGTTCAATCTGTAGTTTGGGCAGAAGGTAAGGTAGCTGAATACGTGGCTAAATTAAGAACGTGGTTGGCCACTCCTTCTCAGTACGGACCAAGAGATGCCCCAACCATTGAAGCAATCACTTCACCAGTCAGGGTGGCACCTCAAAGCCCAAACCAAACTCATGTAGGTGCAAGAAGAGCTAGATCAACAAGGAGAAATCCTTCCATTAGAAGGAGAGTTGTGCACAGCAGGACAGTATATGGGACTCCACGATCTTATGTGGGCTCCCATGAACCACATAATGGATCAGGTTTCTCAAGAGCCTCCACACCCCATAGAGCACAATCTCCTTCCCCAAACTGTTAAGGTCAAGCATACGCTGGAAAGCTAAAAGGTTTATATTCTAGTCATATTTATGATTTTAATATAAACCGACAAATATCTGATCTTACAGAAACAAATTTTTCTCTTGAATTAATAAAGGACACTCCTGCCAGGACATGGAAATATTTGACCCCAGCCAATTCTGGCCAAAGGGCATTTCATACTATCCTGTTGAATGTGGTGTAAAAGTTAATAAGTATCCTGGCTTTGAAACGGAACATTTATCGTTAACTAAACTGTATTTACAAAAAATTATTCAAGGCAGGAATTCTATATAGAAGAGAGTCAAAGCAGTGTGTTTCATTTAGAGGCAAAGTGTTTCAGTGGGAGCAACATTCCTTGTCTCCAAACTACATGGGAGAAGGACAAAGGTCCAGTACAATTTGAGCCGAGGGTGCAGAAGTTACTTTACAAAGAATGGGTCAAACAATGCCTATCTCAGGAATTAATCCGTGGGTACCAACACAATATCCCTTCAGCCTGAATGGACCAGACCTAACGCCATATTATTGGAAAACAGAAATGGAGGAATTAAAGAAAATGGGCCTCACTCCTGGCAATCAGGTTGCTCCTCCGCCAGTCACGGAAGAAGAGGCAGAGGCATTGAAAAAGAAATTTCTAGAAGAGCAGCAATATTGGGTAAAAGCCAGCAGCGCTTATCAACTAAGAAACAGAGCAGATCCTGGCAGAGCTCTGTTGCCGACTACTCCCGTGTTCAAAAGGCCCACATCGGCTTCGACAAATTCTTCGGCACAAACAGTGAGTTGGGCACTGCCAGCAGTGGTAAAGGAACCAGATCCAGTGCCAATACCTCCTGTTGGGGAAAGTGAAGAAGATGTCAGATAAATTAGGCCAAATACTCCTTGTCCTAATAGGATTACTGGCTGGGTTTTTCTTGTTGACAAAAATCCTTGAAATACTAAAGAGCCTCAACCGGGGATGGACTTCTCTCCGTTTTCCAAAGGGAGACACGCTATGTGCTTTCCAAGCTGCTGGGCACCCAACCACCATGCACTTGCACAGATCTTGCCCAATGGACATGCCCATGATTTCGCTGGATGTTTCTCACGCTTTTTATCGTCTTCCTCTCAATCCTGCTTCTGCTCTGCAGCTTGCTGTTTCTGACGGAAACTGGTCTACTATTTTCGGAAAGCTCCAATGATACCGGTCTCAGCCCTTTTCTCTTCCATCTTTTGTCAACTGCTCTCGCAGCTGAACTATCTCATCACTGCAGTATTTGGACTTTTTCTTATAGGGATGACTTCCTCCTCTGCCACACAAGCTCTTGTTACCTTAACTCAGTTAGCCACAGTGTCTGCTGTTTTCTTGAAAGCTTTGGGGTAAGAATAAACTTTGATAAATGTACTCTATCACCTATTGAAGAAATCAAATTCTTAGGACTGAAATTTACAAGGACTGACATGATGATACCTGATGAAAAATGGATTGAAAATAAACAGGTTATTAAACAAATTGATTGTAACAAATATTATAATTTTTAAATCCTGCAAAGATTAGGCCATGTAAACTTTGTTATTCCTTTTACTATTTATTCTAATCATGTGCTACAACCATTGTATGCTGCTGTAATAAACAAAAAGGATTTTCAATTTTCTGTTCCATATAAAGCTTCATTGTATAAAATGTGTTGTCAAGGAGTTAAATGGAAATTGCAACCCAAGGACAGTGTTCCTATTCCTACGCTCGTGACAGATGCCACGTTGGAAGTTGGAGCCATATCCCATATCATCGGCAGGTTGTCTTCCTTCTGTTTTGCAGGACCTAGACCAATACCCATTCAAGAATTATTGATGGCATTGGTTGCCGTTTCTTTGATCAAACCGCGGTCTTTGATCTGTGGTTCAACATTTGTCTGCAGACAAAAATTCAGCTCTTTGCCATGGAGATTTGCACCGTTGGGCCAGGCAAATCTTATCTCGGGTCAAAGTATACTGAACTCCTTCAAAGTTTAACCCAGCGGATGGCCCAACACGCGGGAGACCATCTGATTGGACTGCATATACTTTCACCCTACTCAAAAAGCCCTTAAAACTGCCACAGAAACAGAAAACTGCAGATGACCAAAGAGCCCCAAAGACAATCTTGTACTAGTTCAAAAGTTTCCAAAAATAAGCAGCAATTCAGACAGATAATCCAATTCAGTCCAGCTGATCCCAGATGCCATGTTAACTAGGCCAGCCTAAGCATCCACAGATTTTTGTCCTTTCACTTTTGAATATGTGCAGTACATTTATTTATCTGCTGTGTCCTTCATACCAGGTGTCCACCATAGGGCAACAGCTTCTGAATTGACAGAATCAACTGAAGATGAGGTTTTCTTTTCAGAGTCCGATTGAGGTGATTTTCAAATAGAGATTTTAAACTGTAACACATATCTAATTTAACTAACTTGATATTTCGGTTTTTCGACAGCTTAAGCAGTACCCGGAGAGGTAGGTCAGACACATAAGCGTCCAGCAGCTACAGGAATGGGGTACTGGGCAGATGTGAGGCTGCATCTTTTTGTAGTGTCATTACAAAAACTCTGAACCTTGACATCCATTAAGTGCAGAACTTCCTTTCTAATTTGTGCCTGAAGTTTATTCTTACGTTATGTATTTCTCTAGAATAAGGACCCAAAAATGGCTCGAGTTGCACTGGAATCTCTGTACAGACTACTGTGGGTTTACATGATCAGAATTAAATGTGAAAGCAACACAGCTACCCAAAGGTAAGATGCTGTATTTGTAATGATAATCAGGCCTTGTAGAGTGTATGTTGCCAGTGAAGAGGTTTTATAGTTCTCCTGAACTCCTTTGAATTGAACCTATTCCTGTTGTGAAATAAAAAACTCAACTGTACACAACAAAATGTTCCCTTTTGTGGCACCGTCAGTTACTCTCCCACCTCTTAAAATTACTGCAGAAGGTGTTTCTGCTTTTGGAAGGACTAAAAATCACTCTTTGCCTAGTTAAAGTTAGAAGCATTTTTGTAGAGGCATGTCATTTACTGGTTTATTGTTACTTGTAATGTAGTAATGAAATAAAAGAATTGCATTGAATTCGTAGCAAAGGATCAGAACAAGATACCCCATTACATTTTCATTTCAAAGGAAATACATTCTAGTCTTTCTAAATGGAGTAGGATTTCCAACTTATATTTCATAGTAAGTGAAGGTCTGCAAGGTCCAGAAATGTCTAATGCTTTTTTCCCTTCTTTTACAGTCGACTTATTACTATTGTCACAACACTTTTCCCAAAAGGGTCCCGTGGTGTTGTGCCAAGAGATATGCCTCTAAACATCTTTGTGAAGATAATACAGTTCATTGCACAGGTATGGGAGAACCATGCATATGTCTTTCCAATTAATGAATAACTTGTTTTCCCAATAACAAATTAACAAATAAGTAAACTTATATTGTCTGAATTTTTTGCAACCCCATTGTCAGTGTCTTTCATCTAGGCAATGATAAAATTATAGATTGAGCTGGGGCAGACTTCTTTTGAACAACAATTTTTGATTAACTTCATTCCACTGAAAATGAATAAAAATGTTTTCACCTCAACTCAAATGTATTTTTTGTCAGTTTTTGGAGTTGCCAGCAAGTCAGAAAATGCATTCGTTGACAGGCTTTGGCTGTCAATAAAGTTCAAAATAATAAGCCATATTTGGTCCTGATATTGAATCATTCCTACTGTATAGGACAATGAGTTACACTGCTTTTAAAGCGGTAAGTCAGAGGAAAACCAGGTTCAGCATGTAGTTGACACATGTAGTTTTCATCAGTTCAAATGGGAATTGTTAAAATAAACTAAACTTCAGTGCTGGAAGTTTCATCTCTTTTATTACTTAAATTCAGAAAACATTCCCATTGAGCAAAGCACTTAAGCGCATACTTAAAGTCTCTGAATAGGAGTGAATTAAACAGATGCTTAAAATCTTCCCTGAACTGTGCCATCTGTGAACAAGCTCCTTTTATATAAAATACTGTGTTGATACCATAATTGCCACAGTTTAAATGAAATAATTAAAAGCTTTATTTCCAAAATGGATCATTTTCTGTTCAAGTGCTATAAATTTTTTAATTTGTCAACATACAGCAGTGTTGAAAGCTTACATTCTGCATACTTCTGAAGATCTGTTTTTCTGTACATTTAAATAAATCCTGATTAAACTGGTTTTCAACATTCTGTTGCCTTAAAGAAAATAAGTAGCAGAAGTGAGCAGCTTAATGATTTGCAATATTTTTACTATTTTAGGAACGTTTAGATTTTGCAATGAAAGAAATTATCTTTGACTTCCTTTGTGTTGGAAAACCAGCAAAAGCTTTCAGTCTCAATCCTGAGGTATGATGTGTATTTGCATTCTTTTGAGTTAGTATATATTGTATTGTGCTACATTTACTTTCTGGTTACATTCTAAGCATGCTTTCACCTTTGACCAGTTTTCAGGCCAAATCTTGAACTTGATTTATTGGTAAAATACATCTGTGGACTTTGATCTGTGAAATGTCACATTGTTTATGCCTATCTCGTGTTTCCTCAGTAAAGATTATGAAAAGTGATGTAGTGCAAATGTATAAAACAAAAAGAAAAAGATAAATAAAACTATTGATCACAGTATCTCCTTATCACTCTGCTGCTGTTATATGCAATGCCTTAAACTATTTTACTATAAAAATAAATTTTCTGTAACAATTTCAATGTTTTTCAAAACAGTTTTACTGAAAAAGAGTACATGATGCAAGAAGAATTGAAGATGACAAAAAAGAAAAAACTCTCATAGTTTTGCCACTCTGACCGGTAAAGCTCTACTAGCATTAGTGTCATGAGTCAGCTTCCTAGTACTTTCCCTAGAGAAAACGATCAGAAATTTGAAAAACTTTTAAAAAATCAAAATAAAAATAAGTGGTAAAATAAGTGGTAAAATAATGAAAAATTCTCTGGAAAATAATGTATTTGCTTATAATTTTGAAAACATTTTCATTTGAAAATTAAGAATAAACACATGAAAAATAAAAAGCATGTGTGATCATTTCATAAAAATGTCCATATTAATCTTGCGGTATTAAACAGTCATATCTATTCACTAAGATGTTAAAATAGAATGAGTTACCTTACAAAAATTGTATTCGATACAAAAAAATATTTGGAAAAGTAGATTAAACTTTTTACTGTCAAAAGCAGCAGAAGTGAAAGGCAAGCTTTACTTTGAGCACAGCTTTCATCTTTCTTCAGCAGAGAAAAGAAAAATGAAACAGAATTCTTGAGCAGGCAGTCCCCATCACATTCTGGGTCAGAGTCACCTGCAGTATTGACTGAGGAAGGTCCTGCAAAGGACGTTGTGTATTAGCATTGCATGAAGCTGAGCTTATAGGGAATGGACATAGTCCTTAACTTCTTGATGAATCAACATCTGAAATTTTACTGTTTCTCAACAACAATGTAAGTCCAAAACCAATGAAATAATAGGACTACTTTTTGATGTACATGGACTTTAGCATTCTAAAAAAATACTCATAATCTATGTAAATGCACCTCTGGGAGACTGTAAGTAGGGTAGCCTCTGAGTTTTTGGAATACGTTCCTGGGAAATTGAAACATTCTGGTCTTTCAGTCATTGCAATGCAAAGCCTGCAAGTTTTCCTCTGGTGAATGCCCTGAAGATGTTCAGGTCACTTAGCCTCATCTTCCTGGCGTTTTCACATTGCAGCTTCTGCACTGAGTACCATTCCAGACTTTTCACCCAGTATTGTCAACCCTAGGGCCTTTCGAGACAGTTATTGATCTTTTTTTCATAATGACCATATAGGACATTTGTGTTTAACCTAAGGTCTGGTTAAGATGTGTTACTAAACTCAAGGTCAAATCCACGTGTTTTGTCCTGAAGATAAGAGATAATGTACTAATGGAAATACTTAGAAATAAAGTTTTGAGAGGGGAGAGCACTGCTCGTAGTGCAGATATGAATTCACAATTTATTTCATGGGCATTTTTTGTAAAATATATCAGACTAGTCGATGTAGCGGAGATACAGAAAAAATGCTGGTAAGTACATACTCAAAATTTCAAAGTGATTGAAGAATAAGATTATTTGATTATGATGCTCATTCATCTTCTGAACTTTACAGAGAATGAATATTGGTCTGAGAGCTTTCTTGGTAATTGCTGATAGCTTGCAGCAAAAAGATGGTGAACCTCCAATGCCAGTGACCGGAGCTGTCCTTCCCTCTGGAAACACTCTCAGAGTGAAGAAAACGTATTTGAGCAAAACTCTTACAGAGGAGGAAGCTAAAATGATAGGTCAGTAAGAGAATGGACAATATAGAAACTTGGATGAGAATTGATGTGAAGAAGTCTTCAGTACCTGAGCAGAATAATTTACTATTGTTAAGTATTCAGTTGATTTCTTTATTGTAAACATTTACTTTATTGTGCATTCTAATGAAATATATGGTTTAGTTTGACAGATACTGTTTTTTGTAATTACTTTCAGGAAAAGTCCTCAGTGGTGCTACACAAGTGGTAGCAACCCTGTGTTCTGAGGGTGTTAAGTACACATATAGTTAAGAATTAGCTTCTTTCAGTGCTGAATAGCTGTGTTTATTCATGGATAGTCATCTTACTAGAAACGGTGCCTGTGCTCAGAAAATGTACCAGCTTTGAAAACCAGCAGATTCCTTTGATATCCTTATTTCAATTGCAGTATCTCACACCAGGTGAAACTTTCAAAATGGCAGAAACTTTTAAATGTAAAATAAAACTGAACTGAAGTGCCTAAGTTAAAAGCACCATTACCTTGGGCTTCCTTCGTAGTCAATGCAGAGAGAGAATCCTGTGCTGTAGGAAAAGAGCTTCTGTATCATGCCCTGAAGGTGCCTGTTTTTGCTGGTAAAAAAGATAATTTGGGTACTCACCTTAGCACTTTAAGTCCCCAAAGTTATGTGAATGAAACAAGTCTACATATTTCTACACCAGTGACAAAGACCTCTGTTGTACTGTTGCTAGATCATTGTAGTAATATCAAGAAAACAAGCATTTACTGCTGTTGAAATGTACAACAGACATAGTATTTAGTGCTGTCACTAATTCAGTTCATTTTGGTTACTCCTCATGCATTTGATAATAAATGTTTGCACTATTGAATTCTTATATTTTATTAGGAATTTCTTCACTATTTTATGATACAATATTCTAGTTTCCATGTATAACGTGTAAGATTAAGCTAGGTAATTCCTATATTTTCTTTTGCCTTCTAGTCTGCCATTGAACTTTTGTTCATATCAGATCTGAAAATTGATGTCATTTTGAAATTCTAAGCTTACATTGTCTTTATCAAATAGGAAAAGAATTGACTAGAGAAGAGATGTTCAGTGTTAATATATAAAATAAAATTTCATTAAGAAATTGAAAATTTTAGCCTTTGATGAATACAGAAAAAGAGTTAATTCAAGTTCTATTTTTAAAGTATTTGATGTCCGTCAGCTGCTGTAAAGTTGTATGTGTAATACTGTTTTTCACATAAAATGTCATGCCATTAATTTCCGTACCAAATGAGTTTTAGGAGAGCTCATTCAGATTCCTTTTTTTTCTTTGCCTGTAGTTTTTAAACCTTGCTACTGGATCAGAGCTTTTACTTCGGTCATGAAAAGTCACAAAATACATTGTATAACTTGGCAAAACTGTGTGGCTTCATTTGACTATGCAGGGACATATTTTGACTAGGTATTTTTAAATTTTTTCTCCAGGAAAAATACGTGTGTGTATATATGTCACTTGGGCTATTTTTACATACAATAGCATTCTTTTTGGAGAAGGCAACATATTCCATCTTGGAATCAGGATATCATTACTAGTGTAATATGCTATGTCATGAGGAAAACATATTTCTTAATTCAGGCAGCACAACATGAGTAAGCAGCTTTCTTTTTCAAAATATAGGTATCTATAAATATCCCAAAGTATACAAAAATGCCTATTATTGCAGGTATGTCATTATATTATTCTCAAGTAAGAAAAGCTGTGGACAACATACTCAGACATCTTGACAAGGAAGTGGGGCGGTGCATGATGCTAACCAACATACAGATGCTTAACAAAGAACCTGAAGACATGATTACGTGAGTGCTAAAGAACAGTAAATCCCATTAAATATTGAGATGTAATTTCAGAACTTCTTCTCTGTTTCTGTCTATCATGAGTCATCAGAGAAACAGCAAGAAACAGGAACATTTAGCTTAATTAGTACATACTTTGAAAAACCGTTTATGACAAGTTGATTGTACTTCTTTACATGTTGCAGTGTTTGGAATTGAACTGATGCTCTTGATGTAGCCAAAATCACGTGTGAATCCTATGAGTGTTTAGATGGTAGAAGTTGAAAACCCAGAGTGGAAAACCTGTCGGCCTACGCTCAGAACGCTGTTTCAGGGTATATTTGCATCACTGAACTTCAAAATGAATGCAACACATTCTGTAAATCCCTATTAATAATAAAATTTCAAAATTCCCATTACTATTCATGCTTGTAATAAAAATCTAATCTTAATTAAAAACCCAAGTCATTTTATGATGAGTCTTGGATTTAAGCAGTACTCCACTGGAACAGAATCAAACCAGTACGTCTCAAGCAGTGTTGAACAGTAGCATTTTACACTTTCATCCAAAATTATTATGAGGGAAGTTTCCTGGAGAGGATTCTAGTGAGGTGGGCGTCTAGTAGACTTTAGAGACACAGAGACATCATTTGACACATGCAGAGCATGGATTGTAGAGATCCCAACTGTCAGGAGACCTTGCATATCTTTCCTGTTAGAGGGGTGGACATGGTAGTTATTCTAGAAGAGAAACAACCCCTGGAAAAAAGTTTGAGATGTAATGAAAAGGACATTGGTCTCTTCGAGATTGTTTTTTTCATATACTGTCAAAAATAAAAGACAACTTGCTAAAAATACCTTGAGTGGTAGATAGACTGCAATGACTGGCCAAATTCAACTACCTTTTAGAGCTGATATAATCTTTATGTTTAATGTCATTCCTCTGCCCTTGTTGCTGTGACTGTGTAGATGGGATTGTAAGCACTTTGTGTCTTTAGCATTGTCTTACTTTATTTATATTAAAAGCCAATATTACTATCAGATAATATTTCATATTTTTCTTACAGTACTACCTAGTATACTGCTCAGTACTCCCAGCCAGTTTTCATAACCGTTTTGGGTATCCAGGCTTTTGCGAGAGGGAAGGTGAATTTTGAAACTCATAGTTTATTCCCAAAAGATAATTGCATAGTAAAACCTTGAGCACTTAGATAAGAAGTGTGCTTAACCTTAGCTGTAAATGTTCTTTCTATGGTTTCTCAGCATCACCAAAGTGTTGTTTATTTTTAGAGGCAGTGAACAAATAGATTTAAAAGAGTTTTAAATTTCAGGAAGTCTTATGGTTAGGTAGTAACTTTTGTCAGAGACATGAAGATTTTAAGGCTGGAAGATCTAGACATGTAAGTTACTGTATTTTTGTGTTGTACTTTATATCCAGATGAGCTGTAACTTAATATATACACTTGAAAGGAAAAACACATTAGAACACATTTTAACTTGTTCTTTCAAGGAAAAAAAACCATCTAGGATGCTTAATTATCAGTCGATCTAAAATCATGTGAACTCATGAAAAACATTATTAGCTGTTACTATCAGCATTTAAAATGGCCCTTTTAAAAACTGCATTGTGCATGATAACTGGAAAAGCCAAGGTATTGGTTTTATGTAATCGCTTATCATTTTATTCACAGAACTTCATGCTTCACTAGAGTTATATATTTATTTTGAGTTCTTATGGGCTTTAATACATAGATACAACACTACATTTGTCTATATTTTAAAGTTATGGCTTTTGTCATATTTACATATAGTTAATGTTACTGTATAAACTGAATATCATAATGATTTTTTAATAACAAATAAAATAAATCAGAGGGAAGTAGCTAGGCAATGAATAGTCATAACATTTTAAAGTATACAGATTGTGGAATTTTCTTTGGCAGTGTTAGACATGCTTCTGTGTTTAATGACTGATCCTTTAAGCATTTATTGTTGAAGTAGTAAATGCCACTCTGAAGAGTCTTACTAAAATCCTGACTAGGGAGAGTCCTTTGCATCCTCCACTGGGATATGAATTTCAATACTGGTTATAATTACTTTCCAACATCTAGTCAGAATAGGGCATCCATTTTTCTAACATACAAACCTATTCTTGCAAGTACTTCAAAGATTTTTGCTGACAATACCTAACTAAAACCTGATACTGCTGGTATGGAAACACAAGCTTCCAGGTGAAGACAGCTGTCATTGTGTTCATCCAGAGCTCGTCCTGTTGGATCCTGAGTCAGCCAGAGATGATTGCAGAGCCCTGTGAGGCTCCCCTTGCCAGACACTTCGCATGCTGTGCCTGGTAGCTCAGATAAGTTGGGAACTTGAGCCTCAGATTTGGATCTTCTCCTGCTAGTCTTCTGAGCAGCTGATAAGCCACAGAACACCCACAGATTTTATATTTATAAATAATTACTCATTTGCCTTCATAACAGTTTCCTCTCACACTATTATTTTACATACCTCCATTTTAAATGCATAAACTGTTTACCCTCGCTGCATAAGGGTAAACTTAATAAGGAAAGTTTATAAGGAAATAAGGAAACTCTGCAAAGTTCACCTTCCATTTCAAGTCAGCAAGGAAGACTCATTGGTTTGCCTGCAGATAAAATTACCAATGGCACTTTACTGTTTACAACTTTAAAAATACAGTATTTTGCACTAGTTATTAATGCAACTAGTATTTGCATTAGCAATAATATTTCAAAGTTTATAACCAAATTCTCAGATGAAATGTTGTATTTTACTTTTTCAAGTCAATTGCCGACACCTTCTTTCAAGTTCTGTCCGTTAGGATACAGGATACAGATACAATGATATGGAGATAATTCATTGTGAAAATAGTTTCCCCTCATTGTCAGTAGATTAAAATCATATAATAATATTATTTTATTAATGTAATACATATCCAAGCTGATAAGTATATAGGGTGTTAAGAGAAAGAATGGTATTCACTAAAAAATGTCTTTAATCTTTGAATTAAGTAAGCCTAGTGTCAGTTTATGCCTTTTCTGTACCCATTATTTCAGTGAATGCTCAGTGTAATTCTATAAATCTTATTTTAGACTTGTGAGATGGTATTACATTCAAGCTTTCTCTGTAACTGAACACAGAAGTAAGATATCCAAATGCAATGCCCTCTGTTGGGTGCAGAAGCAGAGTAATGTCGTAAGCAGGGCATTGGACTGGGGTGCGGGAAAACTAGGTTCATTTTCTGTTTTGTCACTGAATTTCAGTGTGGTGGTAAGTAGATTACAATGCTTCTTGGTGTCTCTCTTTTTCCCCCATTCTTTTCTAGTTCAATCAGAAGCGTATTAAAGCAGGAACAGTCTTTCTCTGCGTGTTTATAGTAGGGTCCCTACATAGGACCTTGCTCTTTTGATTCCTCCAAAGCATATTACAGGCTAATAATTAGTAATATTGTGGGAAAGGCTGTACAGTTTGAAATGCTGTTATGCTTTGGTTATTTCTTCTATACTCAATCATCAAATAATAGATCATTGAGTTAAAAATGAGCAAATAAAAAACCACATTTTGGGGTATGTCTGAAGGACTTCTTTAATCTGCATTCTTACAAGAAAAATTGGAAACAAGTCAGAAAACAACTGCATCTGTTGTGAAAATGATCAGTAGCTGAAACTTGAGCTCCTTTTGGAAGACTTAAGGACTCCCAACCTAGTTTTCGGTTCATGCTGAACTTTAGACTCAACCACTTTCCCGGGCTGTTAGGGAGCAGTTGAGCCAGATTAGAGCAGCCTTGGGGCTACTAAAACATGTTTTAGCTGATAATGGTTGCTAAAGTGCTGTTATCTCAGGCAAGGATCAACAGAAACTCTCTGGCCATACCTACCTCTAAATTATGCTGCTTTTTCAATGTAATAATGTGTGGTGTGTGATTTCCACGGATCTGTGCCCTATTGAGAGCAACTGTCTGGATCTTCAGTCTTGTTATTTGGGCTTCTTACGTATCTGCTATTTGCTTTATACAGCTGGTGTAATATAGCTGCACTGTGATGGGGAAAACCACAGCTTTTTCCTCATTGCTTCATCTGAAGCTTGCATCACATAAATGCTGATCTTGATGGAGGAACTCCCCTACATTATCACTCCATCTTGATATATCTGCCAGTTCCTCTCAGAGAGAAACAAATGAGTCAGTAATAATTGATTTTTCAAGCACTGTATAGATACGATGCGTGAAAAATGTCAAAACCGAAACCATTTATTCAATGGAAGCATTTATTCATGTTTCCTTCTTATTTCATTTATAGGGTCTAGCTTTCTGTCCTGATGTTCTTACTAGGCCTCTGGCACTCTGTTATGTCCAGCCCTTTTCTGAAAAACTGTAGGTGGATCATTTAACAGTTACTTGTTAAGCTTAGTCAAAATTCTGGTTTAATTTTTCAGTGGTGAAAGAAAACCAAAAATTGATCTGTTCAGAACATGTGTTGCTGCTATTCCTCGACTGCTTCCTGATGGAATGTCAAAACTTGAGTTGATTGACTTGCTGGCAAGGTAAGCTGTTCAAGCATTAAGTGACTGCTCAAGGGGAACAGAATGAAAAACTGAACCACAGAATGCGTAACTGTTTCTTAGACAAAACCATATGCTTATAAAAAGTAATCTGATATTAATGGATAAGATATAGAATTCCTAGCATCTTTTTACTGGTGTTGTGTTTATATTATAGACTCCTAATCTTATAAGAGAGTAGATACAGAGAGTCATCCAGAACTCTTTTCCATCAGTACGTAGATTACATGATATTCACTATTCTTCAGGATATTCACCATTTATTGCCTTTTTTTAACCATCACAGCATTCTAATTAACAAGAGAGAACATCTTTTCTGTGTAGTGGAAAAATGTGGAGATACCTATTTAGTTTTGATTTATGATTCCCACGTCTGTTTGATAAAACAGAATGTGCTATATGTGGTATCTTTCCAAATACTTTTAAATTGATAATAAAGAAAAGGATAAGTTTAAATTTCATATCCTCCCTTCTTGGGGTCCATTGAATTTATCTAGGTAGACTTCACTTCACTGAAGAAGGTGATCTACAAGGTGAGCTAGAAGGTGATTTACATGACTGCTAAAACAGTTTAGGTTTCAGGAGGTCGAATCAGTGTCTTACTGCAAATAATTATGATAACAGGTACTGGTCAGTACAGAACAGTCTGTTACGTTTCAGTTCTAGTATCCAAGTCAAAGATTCCAGCAAGTGGATTATGGTGGTAAATCGAGCCACCAAATCGAGGCCCTTGCAGCATATTGCTCTCAGGTAACTGACAAAGCAATCTTTGCCACTCTGTTCTTGCTTTTGAAACATCTGTGAGGAATGGCAGGTGTGGGAGTCAGAGGGTTACATGCAAAAGCAGTTTTTTCTGCTCTGTGAACACCCAACTCCCAGTGATGTGCTAAAACAGTGAAACAACTAAGTCTGCTAGGAATAAAGAGTGCAGACAGCCAAACAAACCAAAATTGCAGCCAAGGGTAGGTGTGCTGTGGTGCATGGCCAGCTTGATTTCCTTGTGTTTACATCCTCTGCTATAAATCACTTGTGGGTTGTTTTAAATCATTACATTATCAAATATACAGATACCATATTAAATAGTAACATCAATTCTGCTTAAGGGTAATGAAAAAGGACATGTTTTCCTTTAATCCAATATTTTAACTAGCTTTCTATCCTTAGTAATGTCCTTAAGTGAGCTGATAGAAAGCACTTATCCATTCTGGTCACAGCTTTTCAATCACAGAGGATTGTCCAGGTCAGACTCATCACTACTCTTAAGAAAGTTTGGAGACTAATGTGGATTTCTTCATAAATTGGTGCTTCCCTCCTTAAGTCTCGCAACTGGCAATATAATCATAGGTCTATCTTTATTCTATCATCAGACTTCATGCAGAAAAGGGCAGTTGTGATTCGTCAGCCACAATCAGTTTGTAAGCATTTCTCGGGTAATTTCCATGCTGGGACAATGCAAGCAGTAGGTCTGCTGGGTTATCTGACTCTGACTGTGGGAAGAAGTGAGACATCAAGAGGAGCTGAGGACAGCATCTCTAGAGCAACTTTGGGAGCAATTATATGCGCAGCCTTTCCCCAACAAGGGGACCTTTGGGAAGCTGTTCCCCTCTCCTACATGTACTCATGCTACATCTTTAAGACATTGATAATGTTTTAAATCAGATTCTCAAGTATAAACAAGGGAAACACAATTTAGGTGAAAGTAAGTGGATGCATAATAGGTTGGAAAGCAGTTAACAGACAGTTCATGGTTCAGGAGATGTATAGCATGCTATTGAAATAACTGGGTAGGGTCTTAGTATTGCAGAGCAGGATCACAAACTGAACACATGCAAAAAAAATGATGTTCCTATGAAAAAGCAAACCTTATTCACATGTATAAATAGAAATAAGTCTAGAAGATTTTTGAAAAAGTTCTTCTGGTCTAATCAGTATCAAGGATGCCTGATTTGGAGAATAATGAGCTGGGGCGTTGCAGTTGAAGAAGAGACTGACCAGAGAACAAGAGAAAGAAGGATCAGTGGGTTGAAAAAATTAGGTCTGTTTAGCCTGGGACAGCACGGACTGAAAACAGTCTACAAAAATATAGCTTCAGAGAAGAAAGTAATAAATTGTTTAAGGAATTAATACCTGGTCTAATCTTAATCTAAGTCTCCAGACTATCCCAGCATCAGAGCTGCTTCTACATTCTCTATGCTATGCCATGTTTATTTGGGTCCAGATTGACTACTTCTCCCAATTATGAAAAAGTAGTCCCAGGAGGTAAGTCTTTGCTGTTCTAGAGAACACTGTATTACAATATTGTGTCTTTTCTGGGTCAGAGACTAAAATCAATACAAGGATAAAAAACTTTGAAGAGGTGAGGTTTCAGGTCCTCTCTGTTTCTCAAAAGAACCTGAGAAGCTGTTCTGGCAGGGATTTTTGTGGGGCTGTGTTGTTGGGCTGGAAAGCTGTTAAATATTTTCTTTTCACTAAAGATAAAATAACGTCTTTGGGTTAATGGGTTCTTTTATTCACAGTTTGGTTTGCATTCTTCATCCTCACAACAGATGTGTCTTTTGGCTTTTTCCAGAAGGAGTCTGTAACTCAGCAGCTAAACTTTCTTCCAGGACAGCTGTATTCAAATTATAAGCCATAAAGCAGATGTCAAGTATATACTGTACCTTTTGCCCTTTCGCTGCCCACTGAAACCATTCATTAAAAATTCCCAAGTAGGTCTTAAATTTAATTGACTCAAGTGCAAACAAACAAACCAACATTTACTTGCTTCTTCAAGCTGCCTGTCATATAGTGGTAATATACAGATGCATTCGTATGCTCAATTTGAATTTCATCTCATTTGATAATGCCGTTGCACAGTAACTTGGGCTTAGAGACATATGTCTTTTGTATCCTCTTTTCCGTTATTACTTTGTGTCATTGTGGAAGTCATTTCATGGATGACTTAATCTTAGTCTCAAGGGTTTTGCTTGTTTTTCTGGTTTTGGCATTCCAAAGAGGAGACAAAAATGGTCCTTTCTTAGCACGACAAAATACTGTGTTTCCAAATTTATATAGAAAGTCACGTGGTTATTAAAGCATAACAGTTATTTCTGGAGTCATATTTACCACGGGTAAAGTTTCATGGCAGTTGCTTTCCTTTGACTTAACTGAAATGTCCCCTGCCTCCTAATTAGGCAGCTATAATGAACGAAATTTGTTATGAGCCACATCTCATCATACACTTCCAACTGAATGGAATTTGGTTCCGCTCCATTTGGCTGTTTTGGGGTTTTTTTCCTAGCTTTCTGTCTATTTCTTTATGATGCGTCCTCATTTTCAACTGTGTAGATTAAATGTAGATAAAATACTTTGAAAATGAGTTCTAACACACTATAGAAAAATCACAGTCTCATGGGTAATAAAAACAAAATACATCATAAAGGCAATGAACAAAAAATTGCAGAACACACTGATCTGAATTTACTTTATTCTGCCAAGCTACCAACACAGAAGTAGTTTGATAATTTTTGTGTCCAAAGTAAGTATATAGAATTTTTATGTTGAAAAGCTTCAACATGATGCAAATACAGAAGGAAATAAAATCTGAAAATGGGATCTACAATTGCACCATCTTTCAGAAGGACTTTGGGGGTGTCCGATGTGTTTTTAAAACTATGGAAAGTCCTGAGGCTGTTTTTCCCATTTCGCTATCCTAAATTGTTTAAAACATGAAGCAGTTTTTTAATTCAAATGCTTCTTTTTATTTCTTTTGAAGATTTGCTTTCAATAATTGTAATTTGCTTCTTGGCTAAAGATTAATTTTAACTGTTAGGCAGTTGAGGTGTTGTGATTCCTTTATTTTTATATTGAAAGTAAATAAATAAATATGTAAATTGTGAAATTATTAATCTGTAAGACTTTTGTTATCATAACAAAATAGAAGTTATTTTGTAAGTGAATAAATCAAAAGTGTACTTGGTTTGGGGAGACAGCAAAGTTGCCAAATTATGTACTTTAGAGATACTATCTTTTAGGAGTGGAACAAAGACTTCTTTTGGATCCATGAATATGTTCAGGCACTGTTGTAGCAACTGTAAAAACAGGTTAAGGATGTTAATTGTGGTCAGTAATAATGAAACCCTGACAGCATCATTGAAATTTGCATTGTCATTAGGAATTTTCTGTCAGTGTTGTTACCAAGAAACATGCTCCTTACCACAATAAACACTCCTTAGATTTTTATTACCTGACATTTACTTTTACTTACAGGCTGTCTATCCATATGGATGATGAACTTCGACACATTGCACAGAATTCTCTTCAGGGTCTACTTGTTGACTTTGTTGACTGGCGGGAGGATGTACTCTTTGGTTTTACTAATTTTCTGCTACGTGAAGTGAATGATATGCATCATACCCTTCTTGATACTTCACTGAAGTTGCTGCTACAGTTGCTTACACAATGGAAGCTTGTAATACACACTCCAGGAAAAGCTTCTGAACAGGCAAAAACCAGATCTGCAGAGGTATGAAATCAAGAGATCTGTGTCCTAATATTTATACTAATTGAAGGCAGAAATTATGTTGCTTGGTATTGCTGTGGTTTATGTATTTTGTGTTTACTCACCTGGGAAGAATTCACTACATAAGATTTTTTAAGGTAATTAGTTCAGCTGTCTTTTGAGGACAGCTATGTCCTTGTGTAACACAGCAGATGTTGTTGTTGTTGAGCAACATGAAAGAATGCATGTCAAACTGAAATATGCACATCAACAAAAGCACATGAAGTGAAATGTGAATGTCGATATGGCAGAAGGACATTTTCCCAGGACTGAAACTGATTGATAATGCTAGTGGGAGTGCCGAGAAGAGTAAAGTGGATCTTCCCTTCCTGTAGCCATTTCATTTGGTTGATTCAAAAACATCAGAGAACCTGATTGTTTCTACAGCCTGCTGTCTCCATGTGTTACAAACGTTCCTGGGAAGTGAACAGCTTTGCTCCCGCACCTCCCATCTGCACTGTCCCACAGATAATTTCACTATGAGAGATGATTTTCAGGCTTCTTAACTCTTAACGCAATCACATTGGGAATTTTTTCCTTTGGGCAAGCAAGATGTCTGCTTTATATAGCAGAGGACCATTAATTAATAGGTAATAATAGTATTACAAAAAATGTAGAAAAGAGAAAGCTTCACATATTTTTCAGTAAATACTGTTACACTTTACTGATGGGCTGAGGTTCTAGAGGCCACCTACCAGGATAAAGTGTTGCCTGCTACAGGATCAAAGAAGGACCTGAGGTCCTGCTATCCGGAGTAGAAAAAGTATGAAGTCTTCACAGCCTGACTTACCCATTCATTTTTTTAGTGGAGGATGGAACAAAGCAGGTAGTTGAATTGCAAATTAGAGGGAGGGGTTTGGCCAAAGGACTCTGTTCATATACTGGTTTTTAGGAACAAGAAAACTTAAAGCAACAAAAATTGGTGTTTGAGGGAATGCTGTCAGTCTCCTACTTCAACGTTTACATGGCCTCTGCATTTTGTTTCTTTATATGTCCTAGTTAAATAGAATATTTCTTGGAAACCTGGTTTTCAAACACCATCACTCCATTTTTGCCTCCTTGCACTGTTCTACAGTTGATACCAAATGGATCCAGTCACAGGATTCAGTCTGAAAGAAGCCCCTATTCTAACGTACTACATGCAGTCGAAGGATTTGCACTGGTCCTGCTGTGTAGTTTCCAGGTTGCTACACGTAAACTAGCTGTTTTAATCCTCAGAGAGATCCGTGCTTTATTCCTGGCCCTTGGCCAGGCAGAGGTATGATTTTCCTTTTCTGGAACTTTGAATTAAAATTTTCCAAAGATAAAGCTCAAAACTGCTATTACAGTTGCTTTTAACATAATTGCTGCAGCGTAACAGGTAAACAGGTAGTTTATAAAAAAGCATTTGGTTTGAGCTGACCATTTCTATTTGCCTTAACACTGCAAACCTTTCTGTGTACTCAACAATGTAACATTAATAACATGTGCCCTGTACAAGAATTTGAAGGGAAACATGTACAGCAACTTACTGTTTTCTCTTGGCATGATGTGAATATACAAGACACAGTAAAACGTTTTTTTACTGCATGGATCATTTTTGTATTGTCAGGATTATAAATTTGTATTGGAAATGAAACTGATTCCTGTAGCATACCATTTTGTAAAAAAACACAGCATAAGACATATTTAAGATGATTCACATACATTTTCCTTGTATAGTAAAGAGTGTTTTTTACGGATATAGAAATATGGAGAGTAATGTTGTGTGTTGGCGGTCACAGCTCAGTGAGCCATCTAAATGCTGAAGAACACAAATATGTGTGTTCATGGCAAAGGAATGCTTTAATAAACAGTAAGCTAATTTTTCAGTCTTTTGATACCAGCTATCCAAAGTCATTTGGGATTTTCTGATATATGCTTTTGTTCGGTAAGCAGTGAGCTATAGTCACAAATTAACTTCATTTCAAACCACAGCCTGGACTTGGTTCTGAGATTAATATGAAAAAGACAAAATGCATCCATTGTTACCAATGGATTTGTTTAGCCATTTTAGATTCATGTCATAATTTTTAGGTGGTTCTATTTCATGTACCAGAAAAATAAGAAGGGAAATAATTTGGTCAGGAGAGCAGTTAACTTGTGTTCTCTGTGTTATGCAGGATGATGACAGGCCTATGATTGATGTCATGGATCAATTGAGTTCTTCTGTTCTTGAAAGTTTTATTCATGTGGCTGTTTCGGATTCAGTAAGTACTACTTTACTGTTACTGCTAGCGTTTACATAGCGCGTGGACATAACAAGTATCAGACATGAAATACTAAAAATAAAGCTGCTAAAATCAAAGAAATCATACAGCCTTAAGGCTCCAGCCATCTACCCAAGAGCTCCAAGGCTCCACAATGTCCCAGACAATCTGTTCCATGAAAATAATCATACTATGGATGTAGAAGATACTACACATAGAAAAAAAAAAATTATAACACAATTCATAATCAAAACTACCTAGATTCTGGACCTGTGACCTGCATCCAAAAGAACCATTGAGAAAGTCTTATTTCACCAACTAATGCTTGGAGTGCTTGGAAGTCACTCACTGCTATCATCTGTTCCAGAAGCAAATAAGCTTTAGTTCCCTTGCATGCTCAGAAGTGGCCCCACCTGCAAAACCAAGCCTAAGCTCTAGAGTAATTCACAGCTGGGGTGAATCTCTGCTTTTGCTCTCTCATGGGCCTGGTGTGTCTAGCATGCCACCAGAGGAAGCAGAGATGCAGTAAGCATTCTGAATGAAAAAGTATCAGCAGAAGAACTGATACATATGGCAACTTGTTTTGCATACTATCTTAAAGATTTGTGCCCATGTCCAGAGAGCAGGAACTATCAGTTCTGGGCACTTTTCAGCCTGATGAAGTTTAAAGCAACAATTGTTCCTTGCCACATGAGTGCCCTTTCCTGGGGTAGGAAGGGGACATCGAACTGGTGGTGAAGTCGGGCCATTGTGCAGCTGAAAACAGGAAAGTTGCAGGACCAGAAACTGAGCAAGCAAGAGGCATTCTGACTCTGTAACCCAGGTATTAGGAAATTCAGCTGAAATAACAGCACCTGGGTCTGGATGTTGCAGTTTCTATAGGCAAAAGTCTGGATTTTGTACTTTAATTCTATGCATTAATAATATAGCAAAACAAATGTGTTGCCTGTGTACCTCGTTTCTGACAAGTACAGCAGGGAGTGGTAATTTAGTGATTACTTTTGTGACAGTGGATGCAACTGTTACATCCTATTTGAGGTCTAATAAGTGAATAATAAGGATGCCAAAATACATGTGTTTTAAGTTTTCATTCCACAAAGTTGTTTTCTTAAGACAAAATTTAAGTTACAGTAGAGAAATGGTTTGTTGATATGATGAGAAATCTACTTGCCACTGAAGGTAGCAGGATTTAAAATGGATTAAAACAGCCTAAGCGCCTGCTTCAGCCTCTTAATTCCCTACATGCATATTCAAATGCCCTGATGAATGCTGAAGAATATTTATTAACAGCATTGGTATTTACCACATTGTCATAGCATGTAGGAGTCTTAATCATGGGCTAAGGCTCTGTCTCCCTGTTCAGACAATGAACATAAGGACAGTCTATAGTTATTACAGACTGCAGCCTCATACAAGAGACAGTGTATGGGTGCAGGCAGCAAGGAGAATAGAAAGTAACAATGAGATTATATTGGTCAGCATAATCAATAGTTATCGTAGCATTTAAGGGCAAGTTATTGTGCCTATCGCAGTAAATAGGAACTTTAAGGAAGAACCAGAGGGGAAATAATGAGGTAGCTCTTATCAGCATTTGTAAAAAGCTCCTCCTGAGTGAAAGGGCAATGTGATGGGAAGCATAAAGGTGTTGGTCTACAAAATCCAACAGAAGTTGGCCATGGAGCTTGAAAATAAAGACAAGTACTGAGGGGGAAGATGGCAGGGAATAAATTACTGTCGCTGTGATTTTTTGTCTTTTCTCTCCATAGACAACAATCCCATTAACACACAGTGTGGATTTGCAGTGGCTGGTGGAGTGGAATGCTGTCCTAGTAAATAGCCATTATGATGTGAAAAGTCCTTCCCATGTCTGGATATTTGCACAGTCCGTTAAAGACCCATGGGTTCTCTGTCTCTTCAGTTTTCTTAGGCAGGAGAATTTACCAAAACATTGTCCTACAGCTCTCAGCTATGCTTGGCCATACGCTTTCACGAGGCTACAGCTGATAATGCCTCTTGTGGATCCAAAGTAAGTGGCAATCTGCATTTAACTTTCATTTTTATGGGTTGTGTGATTTTAATACAAGCTTTTTTTAGTCTCATGTTTCAGTATCAGTCCATAAGTCCTGCAAGGTGCTACCCAGACATTCAGTTTTGAGTTTCAAATAATTGCAACTTGTAAAGTGGAAAACTCTAGTTTTGTACCTTCATTGATTTTCCCATGTATGATGTCATGCTGAATTGCGGCTGGTAGATACGTAGCATGTTTTATTCCCTTTTAAGATATTTTAAAATACTGTGTAATTATTTTTGAATTCTAGTATTCCTGTTAATGCAAAGAAAACAAGTACAGCAAGCAGTGGAGACAACTATGTTACTTTGTGGAGAAACTATCTTATTCTCTGTTTTGGAGTAGCAAAGCCTAGTATTATGAGCCCAGGACACTTGCGTGCTTCAACACCAGAGATCATGGCTACCACTCCTGATGGAACAGTGAACTATGATAATAAGGTGATGCATCCTGTTTCAAACAAATTATTCATTTAGGAGATTTTTAAACTGCATCTGCATGCAAAATCATATCCTGATGAAAGTATTTCCGTTAGGGGAATATTTTGATATAGGCAAACTCCTTAAGGCACATAATTAACAATTAAAACATCTGTATAATCTGTATTGACATGATGTGTCAATAAATATTTAGCAAAAGCCATGGCATTTTCAAAATATTACTTTTTTTTTCCACATTCTGGGTGATGTATATTCAAAATACAGAAGTTCTGGACATATGTGTTGAAGTTAACTTTAGTTTGTCATCCCCATTCTTTCCTTGTAGAGCACTCCAATTTGTAAATTTATAACATTATTAAGCACTAAAGCAGATTTCTGAATAAACGTTGTATGCCTGTCAGGTATGAAGGAATATTATATGAAATGCAGTTTCAAGTAGTAGCAACCTGAGAGGAGCAATAGCTCCACAAATCAATTACTGGAATATTTTAATGAAACAACAAATTAAGTAAATTACAACAATCTGAATGAAAGCAAAGAGATTTCCCAGATCTATTTATTTGTTAGGCCTTATTGAGATGATTGTGATGTAGTGAACATCCAGTTAGACTGGTGTATTGTTATCCATAATAGTAAAATCATTTCAGCATGTTTTTAAAATACATGTTGATTCTTGGACAATGTTTTTTTGTAAAAAAAATTTGTATTTACTTAATATTGATAATCCAGAAATTAAATGTCAATAATTTCTTAATATATTTTAGGCTATCGGAACTCCCTCTGTTGGAGTCTTACTAAAGCAGCTAGTGCCTTTGATGAGACTTGAAAGCATAGAAATAACAGAATCACTTGTATTAGGATTTGGAAGAACGAATTCCCTTGTTTTCAGGTACTTCCCCATTTATCATATTCTCAATTATTTGCCTCTAAACCAAATGCATTATTTTTGTTGTAATTTAAATATACTCAAATTTTTATTTGCACTTTAGACATTTGGGTTTATGTATTGAATAAAATATTGATGCTTTTCAGAGGAGGTTAGATTTTGTTTACAAAGAGGTTTTTTTTTAATTTAGGGAATTAGTAGAAGAACTTCACCCACTAATGAAAGAAGCCCTAGAAAGAAGACCAGAGGTTAGTTGCAGAAATTAAATGTACTAGTTTGTTTAAACTGCAAAATTAATTTAAAAGTAGTAATTCTGTCTCTTTGAAATGCAAAGATATTCTTTTGTACTAAGTAACAAGTTAAGCTTTGTGTGGAACCAGAATTTTATTAATTGTGTATAAGAACATAACTTAAAATAATTCCATTAAAACCTAGTTTAATTTAAATTCTGTCAGTGATACAAAAGGTACAATATAGAAATCCATTCTGAGGAACAATTTCCAGTCAAATATGAAACCTCCTCATATGGAACTCAGATATATTGGAAGTCCACTTTCAATATCTGGAAAAAATACCTTGTAACACAGCTGGGCTACAAGCACATTTCTCAGCAGTGTTCAGATGTGCTTTGTATTTGCAGGGTAGGCAGGATCATCTATTTCAACTTCAAAGGATTACATTTTTTCATTCTAAATACAACAGGTTAACTGACAAATTCATCAGTGTTCTCACCTTCATTATAGTACTCTCTTTTGTTATAATAGAAAGTAGTGCTAGAAGGGATCCCAACAGATCATCCGATCCGTCCAAGGGAGGATGAACTAGTCTTGAGTCATTCCTGACAGATGTTGTCTAAACTGTTCTTAAAAGCCTCTGGTGATAGACTCTGTAGCCTCAGTAACCAGTTTAATCATAGGATGTGTCTATGTGGCTAAATGGGAAAGCCATGGGGAGAGCTTCAGTACTGAACCTGAGTTGCCGTTCTGCTCTATTTTCCCTTCCTGGCTCAGTTTTGGACTATGCCAGCTGGCTCCAAGACAGAAAGCTGAGATGGCTCTGGAGGTCTCTCACTCCCAGGAGCAAGCCTCAGAAGGCACCAAGCCACCAGACACAGTCCTCCAAACCACCCCAGCTGCTTTTGCTCTGATAGAGAATCATAGAATCATTAAGGTTGGAAAAGACCTCTAAGATCATCGAGTCCAACCATCAACTCAACACTACCATGCCCACTAAACCATGTCCCTAAGCACCTCATCTACATGTCTTTTAAA